>NW_017537363.1:41095-60213 GCF_001853355.1 Bactrocera latifrons
CGAACGAAAAAATTAATGTAGCAGATATAAGGTCTGTCTCTTATACACATCTTATACTATACATATAAACAAGAAAGTTGTTGTTAGTTACACCATTTATAACTCAAGAACGGCTGAACCGATTTGGCTAAAAAATTTATAATTTCAAAATTCATGTTTGTAGGAATTATTTGAATATATGTATGCGTACAATTTTAAACACAGGAATAGTAGAAAAGAAGTGTAACCAAATATGCAGTGAATAATCTACTGGCTGAGTAATCAGTCATTGAGTATGTTTTATACCACGTACATCACAAAATGCTAATGTCATGTCCTTTCCAGCCTCATTTTTCGCCTTTCCACGCCTTAGAACTGGGTCATCATGTGGAGTCCACTAGAATAACTGTCGTTTGGATTCGAGTGGGAAATGATGGAGCTATGTTTTTATCACCGACGAAAAAATTCGGCTTTATTCCGATTAAAGAGCACTCAAACACTTCTCAGTATCAGTTATTCGTTGTTTTTGTTGGATTATGAACTTACGATTCACCCACTTTGCACAGAGCTTTGGTCTCTTTAGAGCACCATTTTCCTCGGTGCTGATTTTGCCTGTTTCCAACTTAGCAACTATCTTTGTACCGGTGGATTTTCCTGAGCCCAAATTCAACAATATTTTCCCCCAAAAAGCAATGCTTTATCAACACACGAAATGCTTTATGTTCAATTTTTTTGTAAACTAACACAAGTTGCTTCACAGAAATGCTATATCTCCTTAACTAATAATTATAATCCAACTAATATAAATCATATAGATGGTAGTAGTAGTAGTATTATATATGTATCAGCCACAGTGAAGCGTGGACGGGTCCTCTAGTATATAATATATATATATTTGTTTTTTCAAATATCGCTCCTAATTTTCTGGTACATCAAAATTGAGGCTTTTTTCCATGACTATTTGTACTCTTGAATAGACTATGAGCCACCCAACTCATCTAATGGTATGCAATGAATAGCTTAAAAATTGTATAGAGAGAAGTAATTCGAGCCAAGTGGAAGTGGAAGTGATTGTGAGACATAATCACACTCATTATTACACAAGCAAGCCATGCAATTGTGAGAAGAGTCGGTGTGTCATTATTTTGAGAGTGTAATCATAGCCAAGTTATTTACTACAGATCACTGATTCGAAACAGTTAAATAGTATGTGAAAATATTATACAATTTGGGTATGTTCGGTTGTTGAAATATTTTAAGAGTTTTGCTTGTACTTTTTTGGCTTGCATTTTTGTCAAATTTGTATAATAAAACTTTTGCATGAACAAGAAGACGATTTATTTGTAATGTGCTATCAGAAACGAAACGTGTTTTATTTAATTGAATAATGATATATATATACATATGTTTTAATTTACTTCTGATTTCCCGAATTCTTATTATATTTCAATGATATTATACTTTAAGAAAATACAAAATTAAAAGATAAATTGCATTTTAGAACGCAATACATATCATCATACATATTACTTCTTAGTATTTCTGTACGTCAAGTGCAAAACGTAAACTTCTGAACATTACCCACATCTTTATGTATTATATTATATCATGTATGTTATAAGAACTTCATGAAATAATTAAGAAAAAACATTTGCGAGCGCAGTAATTGGAACTGACAAATGAAACCCAGTAATAACTTTGTAATTAGTAATGATATATCATTTGGTGAATTAGTCAGTTAAAGGTTACATTATATATTATCGTTTATATTATTTTCTACTCTTAATTTAGCTGCCTATATTTTTATGGTTTGATGCATTATTAATTCCTTCATTCATTTTCTATAGCAACAATTTTTTGAAATTATTGTATTACTATTGTTGATAAATGGTGTATCTTTATAAACAATTTAGCATACGTTTTGATAAAAGTAATAAAACACAAGTAAGAATAACGACAAAACAAGTTTTGCATACGCTATATTATTATTCATTAAATTTTTTGTTGCCATTTTGTGTTTGTATGTCATATTAAGTTATTTCTATACCTATATTGGCTTTGTTATTTTCTTTGGTATCAAGGATTTGTTACAAGGAAATTTTGAATTCATTCAGTATGACTACGTGATAGAAGTCATTGTAATTTATTTATGTAACTGCAAGAGTTCGACATGTAAATGTGTAAACACATGGTCAAAATAATATGTACACTCCATCAGCCTGCAATCATGGTTAAATGTTTGGTGAAGTACACATATGCAAATTTATGCCAGTTTTAATAAATTCGATATGCCAAGGCCCTCTATATTAAAAAGAATGTTGAAACTAGCGCTCGACCAAAAAGGACAGCAATAACAACAGACGACCGTATCATCACTCTCGCCAAATAGGACCCATTCATATCTGCAACAAACATTTCTGGCGATATTGGTAACACAATATCTTCCCGAACTGTCCGACGAAGGCTACAACCGGCTAATTTACCTGACATTATAGTCAGACGAATACCTTTAAAATTAAAAGTAAGATTAAAATTCGGAAATTTTTCAATTCAGGTGACGTAAAAAAGTGGCGCACAAGTGCACAAGTCTGTGACAGACGGTCACCATAAAATTTCAATGCGCATTAGCGTTAATTAAGGCGAATTAATTTTGCTCGTCTGTGAGGGCTATAAATTATACATCGAATTACTTCAGCATTCATTAAAGCGATTTATAAATTATGTTGCCAACGTGGTGCGCTATGAAAGCAGTACATTTAATGCATGAAATAACCTTTTTTGTAGAACGGAAAGTTTTGTATTGCAATAACATTATTTTGAAGTTGTAGATTTATTTTCTTTGGAGCTAAAGGGTGCCTTCGAGCTACTACGTAATAATTGCAGCAGTACAGCAACTGTGTTGAATATTTGCCGCTACTCTGCTGATGTGCAGGAAAAATGTATTGTAACCAATTTTTTACATGAACGTGATGCTGTTGCATGTGTTGCCAAAAACTCACCCAGAACGTGATACTTTAACAAATTATCAACACTGCCGTCGCGATTGCCATCTCGAAAACACCCAATTTTTTTTTTCAGAATATCAGAAAATATTATGTTATACATATATGTATGTATGTATATATCAAATCAACTTGAGAAATAACGGAAACCCCAATACGTATAAATATAGGTAGTTTAAAAATTTCATATTTGTGCTAAATCTATTACGAACTGTGTAAATTTTATCGATTTAATATGAATTACACTATTAGATTACACAGAATATTGTTTACTATTAGGTACGTAGTTAGTATGCATCTTTAAATCTCATATGAGCAACATTGTGAAAATTTTTTATGCAGGAACAAGCATTGTACATAGAAAAAAATACGAAAACTGAAACTTACAATAGATAGGTATTTATTTTTCAGCTCTTCGTAAAAATTGCATACATATTCTAAAGTAAAACTATTTCAAGTGTTTAAGTTTTTTCCGAATTGTTAAAATCAAACTGGTTTCGGAAGTGTTAAAATATTTATTTAATTATTGCAATTGTTTACCTTGAATTTAAATTTGTAATGAAGATTTATTTTTATCTTAAAACGATTTAATTGATTAGAAATATATATATGTAACATTTAGTTAAATAATAATATGGTCTATGTTGATACATATTTATCCACTTAAAGCATGAAAGTAAAAATTTTTAATTACGAGTTAAATCTTAAAACGTTTGTAAAAAGGTTAAGGCGTATGAATGATCTGTAAAGATGTGTTTTTGTGCATATGACATACATTTGAATACTACTCAATATTTACCAACGCGAATAAATTTTTACTATTAACTTTATTTACGCTATATTATATATATATGTATCTGCATATATGCATACATATATTTTCATTCTACGAGACTACAGTATATTATATAATTTTAATGATATACAAATTACTTATAATTTTTTACTGGTATTTTACAGTAAATTTCCTCATTTGACATTACGAATGTAGATTAATTTCAAAGAAAGTGTGAATACTAAGTATACAAGACACTCTCATCGTTAGCGATATGTACATATATATGTACATTCGGGTTTTTTTGAACTATTAATTTTTTTCAATCCCGTCACGAAATTTCCTTGGAAATAGCCTAAAAAAAATCCCTGAAATTTTTAATATTAACATTAAGAACTGGACCAAGGCATGTAAAAATTTTCCATTGACAATACCCTACAATCGTCATTTTTTATCTTCAAATTCGTACAGATCAGAGGTATTTTATTTTCTAATACATACCATCTATAAAAATTCTATAAAGCCTTACTTAAAAAGCCGAATATCTCGAGAAGTATTAATGATGGCGATTTTGACCTCTTTATTACAAATAAAATTTCGTACAAATTTGTCGTGTGCATTTTTTCTATATCTCCCGTCATTTACGAGATATATACAAGAAAATGCGAAATTCGTGGAAACATTGGGTTAAAACCCCGTACTACCTCACCGGTGTGAGTTTTTTTACATGACTTGATCCAGTTCCTAATATTAATAAAATTTTCAGGGTATTTCTAAGGAAATTTCGTGACGGGATTAAAATAATATAATAGTTCAAGAAAAAAAACCACGCTAATGTACATATTGTATATGTATATACATATATCTTTCCGACGAAAAAAATGGGGTATGTACGGATAGGGGAGTTTCTCCAGAGGAGGAATATCCAAAAATAATGTTGCTAACACTTTAGTTTTTTTAAAATTATTCCCGATTAAAAATTCAAAAATTTGTTTTAATTTTTTTTACATTTTTCACTTTGAATATTTAAATGTACACTGCAAACATTGAATATCACTTTTATTATGTTATATTTTAGCGAAATTTATTTATTTAAAAATCACTTAGCACCATCCTCGTTGAAAAGGTGAGATTGTTTACGATTATGAGGAAAACGAGCGTTGCCACATCTTAAACACCACATAGGAAGGATTTTCCATGCAGCACTTTTTTTGTTTGTATTTTCGCGTGATTCATTTTTCTATATTAACTATAATAAAAAAAACTTTCCAATATTTTGTAAGCTAAAATTGAGTTGTGAACACTTTTACAGAAATAAGTAAAACTTTATGATAATATAAAATTTATATCATATTGGGGTGACTGAAGTACTTTCGCATAGTACTCCTTTCTGCGTTAGTGGATTTCGGCAGCGCTTGAAAAAAATTAACCCTGGTCGAGCCGATAACCAGGGTGCCAGAACTACTTTTGCATAGTACTCCTTTTTGAGTACGGCCGTCAGCCGCACTTTCAAAAAATTACCCTGGTCGAGCCAAAGCCAGGGTTACTGAAGTGCTTTTGCGTAGTACTCCTTTAAAAATCTAAGTATATTACTACGTAATATTATTATTTAATATTGCTTAGTAGTTTATTAAATTTAATTAAGAAAATATCCACATGCATGGAAAGATTGTTTATACTCATTTTAATCTGAAATATAATTTATAGACGTTTCTTTTTAATAGAACTAAGATTGCTAAATAAAGAAAGAAGAATTATAGCGAAAAAGAGAAATTTCAGCGAATTGCCCATTGCTTGTTATCATATGGCAGCGCTCCATTTCCTCAATGCTCACTACGAGTTATTTTTAAAATAAAAATTTCTTTCTATTTAAGTGAAATGTAGTGAAATAGCTATTTAAAAAGTTCGAATTTTACGAATTTTTGAAGCAAATATCTCGTAAACTAAGCGTTTGCGGTACCTACATTATTTTTAATCAGGAGGACTTCCTCTTTCCAACGGTACCTTCAGATCGCGGATCAGAAACAAAACGTTTTGGGAAATGCTGCTGGAGTGATCGTCCCGGTATCAAGAAATTCGAATTTTAGTAAACTGTAAAATGTTTGTTTGGCCTTACTTAAGAAATTTTACTATACAATTTTACTATATAATTTGTAATGTAATTGTTTTAAGATGATTTACAAGACATTCACTAAAAATGCGTAGTTAGAAATGCAAATGTGAGCAATGAAATAGTAAATAAATAGCGTAATAATAATAGGTTGTGTGTAAATCATGTATAGTATACTTTATATGAAAAAAACCCAACATCTCCATTACTACTACACTTATAAACATAACATGTAAAGTATATAAAAAATGTGTAAACGCCCAAATATAGATTTTAAAAATATATCAATCAATGTACGCATAAAACTGTAACTACATAAAATACGAGAGCGTTTACGCAATAATAAGAACATACTTCTGTAATCTGATCATCTGTCAAAGTTATTCATACGCTTAGACATGTTATGTGCTGAATCTATAGAGAGCGACAGACTTCAAGCGACGTCTGTCAAATGACAAAGTACACATGTTCTTAGGGACGCTGTTATGTAGTCGTGCAGCTGTCTAAATAAGTATGCCCTTATGAACGTGTGTATTTTAATATTTGACAGATGCGCTTAAAGTTTGTCGCTTGCTATGTATTCAGCACATTATTTTCGTCCCTAAATAAAAGCGGTAGCGGCAAATTACTGTCAAAATTCCTTCGGCCAATATAATTTGGAACTAAATAACCGCAGCGGCAACGCTGAGCGTTAAAAAAAGCGTATTTCGTAAGTGCGTTAAGAAGTAAAGTTGACTGCACAAAACGAAGAAATTGTAATTTTTCCGAAAAATTTCTTGTCACGCGATGTTTAATGCTTGTACAAATACATAAGTATTATTAAAAATATTAACTAATTCTTTCATTTATTTATTTTGAACTAATTTCAGAATTTAAGTAAAAATTTGACGTAAAGTTGACGCTTTATTTAGGGACGCCGCGTCGGCGTTAACGCTGAGCGGTTAAAAGCGCGACACTCAGCGCAATTATTTAAGTACGCTAGTAATGGAATTTAAACTTTAGAAATGTAAGTGATTAGCGACGAAATGCTTCTAAATGTATAATGATTAATGAATGTTATACCAATAGTGTGAAAAATCAGTAACAACATTTCTATAACTGCTTGTGACTTTTGAGAATACACACAACAGAACACACAAAAAATAAGAGCACATTAATCACACCATATTTCAACAAAAGCACTAAAATAACATTGCACAGTAGATATATATTATATATATATTCTATACATATGTAAGTATATTTTATAGAATATATATCATATTTTATCTGTAATAGTTTACATATTTCTTTTTTTGAGTTGCATATTCCCGGACAAAATCCTAAATGGGCGGAAATGAGCTGCACACACCAAATATGTGAGATATCATAAAGAAATTAGGACAACGTTTATCTTCAATAACATCATATACTTGTGTTTAAAATAGCGTATATTTCCGTCAAATACGAATGATGTCAAAAATAATTTGGTTTACTGAATAAGAAACGAATTGGTCTTGATCTTGGCCTGAATCTCTTTAGATTATTTGGTTGACTTTTTTTCTCATAAATTAAGTCCCTTTGAATGAGTTAACTGTGATAATTATGATTTTAAAATAAATATTGCAAATATAGGCAAAGTTTTATAATGAAAATAAATGGTTCTGCGGCTTGTAATATAAATTAATAAGATACCAAATTTGTTTTTAATATTGTGTATTCAATCCTTAGGAAATTTTTTTTTTGAAATTTGCATGAATATAAAATTTTCAATTACTGCCAAATTTAGCCCTTCCTTACTTGTTTGCTAGTTTTTAATGTGTAATTATGTGCTATATTTGGACAACCAAGAGCTTACTCTTTTTAATTAAAAGCTACCAAACTGATCACATACATATGTTTGCATATATGAGGGTAAACTTCGTTAATTTCTGTCGGGTCAAAAATAAATAAACTCCAAATAGACTTCAATTTTGTGCTAGATTATGGGCTTAATAGTATTGATGAAATGATATTTCAATTCAAATAAAATTGAATAGTGTTTTTTATACGTATTTCTAATATAATTTTTGACAGACTAATCATCAGAATTAAAAGGAGTTTATTAGAGTGGATAGAATAATTTGAAATATGCTCTTAGATATGTAAGTAAAGTTGTCATTCATCATCAAAAAAAGATTTCACTCAGTTGATATACTGTATATATTTACTTCTTAGGTCGTAAGTAAATTAGTTTTATAAGAACGGACACAAAATCCCTCACCGGATATATTTGCATAAGTTTTAATGTTTTCTCTTTAAATGCTTAATAGATAGGTTGCGTTTGCTAAATGGCTACAAAATAAAGGAAAACTCTAGACCTTAGTAAAATACACATTTAACATGCAAATATAAATAGCAATATATTTTGACCATATTGAGTTATTATCACAATACCGAAAAAGTTCATTTCATATTTTACCATCAGTGATGTTTTAAATATACATATGTATAAAAGGTAATTCAATTTAAGTTTATAGAAAGGAATGTGACACGAAAATGCAACTAATAGAAAATTTTGTATAATAAAGCATATGTACATAGCCAATAATATTTGTTACGATTCTAAATGCACTAGGTTTGAAGAATTAGTATACATACATAATATTTCTACCCACAAAGCTATCAACTGTATTAATAACACCTTTTTACAAACCAAAACAATCAAATATTTATGCATTTGTTTCACCATTACACTGTACAACGTTAGACTGGGTTTTGGATCAAAACAATTTTTTTGAGTAAAAAACAAAAAATAATTTCTCCGTTTTGAGAAGTTTCCTATTTCCAATGATAATTACTTTTAATATGCCAGTTATTCACGGATGCGAAGTTGTTCAATAAAATATTTTGTGGATTAAAAATTATATTAAAAACTAAAAATTTAAACTATCAAATTAAGAAATAAAATTTAAATTTTTTTTGGCCGTGGTAGCATCTGTACTTCTACCAACAGAAAAATATACCTCATGGAAATAAGTGAAAATAGTAGATTATCTCCATATTTTTTTATTTTCTTATAGACACAGAAAAATTACAATTTTGCAATTGAAGCTTTAATCCTTATATTAATAGTTAATTTTTATTTAATTAATTTTTCATCGAAATTCAATAAAACAACAAAAATTATTTTTACCAGATGTTTTTTTCGAGATTCTGAAAAACAAATCATTAATTGTAAAATCGAATCCTTCGACCAAGCAGTCGTTTTTTATGTTTTCAAAAAGCTGTACAGGGTTTATCCGGAAAGTAATAGGACTGAGTCGAATTAAAAAACTTTATTGAAATTATCGTTGCAATTCTTCAAAAACTTTTAAAATGGGCTCCTTCTTCGTGGATGCTGCGCTGCCAGCGCGATGTTCAAGCTTTGAAGGCGTCACGGAAGGCATTCTCTGTAATAGCCTTGAGAGTCGAGGTGCAAGCTGCTTGGATCCTCTCTGCAACTTCCAATCGGCTGCGATATCTTGTCGGACCGGATTGACTCTTTTCTTTGAGTCTCTTGGGGACTTCCACGTAAAAATTATAGTTGACGGTTTGTCTAGGAGGAACAAATTCATGGTGGATGATGCTTTTGATATCAAAAAAAAACATTGTTTCCACTTTGGATTTCCACATTCTTCCCTTTTTTGGGCGAGGAGGCGCCAGCATGTGCCACTCGGAAGATTGCTTCCGAAATACAACAGTTCTTCCTAAAGCAACATCTGGATAAACCTAGTTGATCATATCAAACGTCTCTATCGCAGATTTACCGAGTTTAACAATGAATTTAATATCGTACCTTTGCTATAACGAACGCTACATTTTCGGCTTGCACAACTCACAGAAACACGTCGTGCGAAAATTTTTGTTCTGACTCTCCAGGTGCTCGGAGACAACTGATCAGCCGCTCGTTCGTTCCAGTCGGTGCGCGCACGCTCCGAAGTACAGTCGCGGTGGAAGTCAGTCCTATTGCTTTCCGGACAAACCCTGTATAAACTTCATTGAAATGTACAAAGCGGGTTTCGAGTAATCAACGCAAAAACGCATTTGAAGGTTTATTCGAACGTTCCAGAGCTCCAGAGAACCCGAATAACTCGAAAAGTATTTGTTGAACTTACTTAAAATTTTAATAGCATATTTCTAAGATATTGTGGTGGTAAGCAAATTCAAGAAAAAAATAAAATTCCTTATAGAAATATAAAAAATTCTTTTTAATTTAGAGATTACCACAAAATTTTATCAAGCCCATACATCTTCCAATTAAAACTAGTTAATTACATGAAAGTTTTGCTGCCCTTGCCACAAGACTGTCATTTTGGGGCACAATGGTCAACTCATAACTACACCAGATAACCTAGAACTAGATTTAATGGTAGTAAAATGCCTCTCACTCATTTTTTATTGAAATGCTTTTATAAAACTGTTTTGGTTTTTTTACTTAGGACTAAATTTAATGAAATCGGCGTTGTTTTGATGCTAAAAAAGAAAGTGCGTAAATTTTTTTTTTTCACGTAAATAGAAATTTGGGTTTGAAATGGGTATAAAATTGATACATACTTTCAAGTTGCGCTTTGTTTTGTTTCCTTAATATTTATTTATATGAAGAATAACAATGAATAAAAAGATTGCAACATCATCAGCAAAAGTGCCACAGCAGCTGATCAATTAAATTCGTGCAATGGTTTCTTATGTTCAACAGCTTAAAATTTTGAATATTTTGTTAAATATAAGGAAAATTTGTCTTAAAACATATCCTAAAACTATACAAATTTATTGCATGGCAAAACCAAATAATCAATTTTTCATGGTATCATCCAATACTTTTGTTTGCGTGTAGAACTGTATAAACAATTGCGTGGTTATTACTTGAAATGGACATATGAATTGTATACGGGGTAAAATAACGTGGTGGTTAAACATATATACTATGTACATACGTTATGTATGTATGTAATATGTTACATAACATATATACTGCACATGTGTATTTAGTTCAACGTTTACTTGAACGCTAAATTATAAACGAATAATTTGCTGTACTATGGGAAAAAATGAAATGGCTGAAGTTAAACTCAGCTTGGGTTAAACAAAAATATTACCTTAATACGAAAAATGATATTTTTAAATATGTAAGTGAACGAATTGTCACATCCTTTGCAGAAATTTACTAATACTTACATTTTCATCAAAGCGCAAAACTAAGTAAAATTAACACAAATACAAAATACTTTGAATAAAAAAAGTCATAAATAAGTAAAATTGTGGGTATATCTAACTAATTTATAAAACATTAAATAAGACTTTGAATAATTATGAATATATATAATAAATGTAATTGTATTTTATGTATATGTATGTGAGTAAAATATTCTTTTAAAAGCTACAATAAAAGTGGACTGGAATTTATGATTGTTATCAAAGGCGAATAGATTCAAATGCAGGCTCCTTCATTAGTATATTCCATTCGTATACACGGATGAATATGTTTAAACCCCATTTTCCTTTACTTTTGAACAGGGTTATGATTTTGTAAATTCCAAAGTTGTGGATTAAAAATTAAATTTGTAATTCCCATGTTGAGATCAAAAATGGAAAACTTATTTTCTTAATTCCAAAATAGAAGTTAATAATTCATGAAATATAAATCGCCACTGCCACGCCCACAAAACGCCATTAATCGAAAAGATATAAAGTACCGTAACTAATCCGCAAATTAAGAAACAAAACTTTTATTTAGTACCACGAAGCGCATTATATAGGCACCTACTATTTGAAAATCTTTAAAAAGTGGATGTGATGCCGCCCCCAATAGGCTTATTGCATATATGTATCTTGCAGACCCCTCAAACTGTGTCAACAAAATTTGCGGAAGATAAACCTTTTCAAAATTTCCCACGATATTGTGAAAGTGGTTGGTGAAGTCCAATAACAGAAACTAAAAAAGATGCAAAAACTCATTAAAAAAATATTTCCTTTCGCCATGTTTAATTCAACAGCTAAGATGCTATGGTTGCTTTATAAGCGCCGGTGTCAAAACTGGGCAATGGACGTGGCACCACCCACCTTTAGATTAAATTTCATACACCAGGAGCTAGCTATTCGACCAATTGCAGTCAAATTCGGGATTGTTTTACTAATAAGAGTGTATCGTCAACCTAACATAGATCAAATGAGGTGAATAATTCCCCTGGCAGCCATGTACCTAATGAAATTGAAATATTTTTTTATTCGCATATGTTGAGCTTTTAGAACGCTTAGAAATTTTATGAAAGTTACAAATATTTAGAAGGACAATAAAAAATACAAATGTACTTTTGGAATAATACCCTGCAATACTGGGCATTACTACGCTTACAAAAACACTACTTACTTTACTATCCCTAAGCCAAAGATTTCTTCATTTTCGAAATCCATATCCACCACCTCGTTTACCCGGTAACTAGGGAAATAGTACCCCATATTAGGGTATCCAAAAAAAGACTTACGTAAAACCTCATTAGGGTCGGTTAACATTAGTTTTTACGTAAGACCCTAATACCCTTAATGGGTAAAAAAGTTCTTACATAAGACCCCATGTAAGTGTCGGTAAAAAGAGTACCCATGCTAAGGGAAATTATGGATGAGAAATAACAATAAAATAGTAACAATTACAAAGGCTAAATACAATTCTTATATTATTTTAAATCTTGTTCTTAACTTTTTCTAAAATATGTTTTTCGAAATCTATTTAATTTTTGTTGTAAACATCTGCAATTTGTGGTGCTTCTTTTGAAGCACCTTTATTGTAAAATCTGTTGTGTAGTTTTAAAGATTTAAGAAATTTGGCAACTGAGAAACTATTAGTCAATGAGACAAAAAAATGATCAAAAAGTATTTCGTGTGTTAATAAAGCATTGCTTTTGGGGAAAATACTGCGCCAGAGAAATCAATCTTTGTAAAGAGGTTTGCTAAGTTGGAAAGAAACGAAACGAGGACAATGAAGGCAGTGGACGCCCTAAAGTAGCGAAAGCTCTTGGCAAAGTGCATTCCGCGCAAGTTCATAATCCAACAAAAACAACATTTGCTGATTCTGGGTAGTTTTTGAATGCTCTTTAATCGTAATAGAACCAAATTTTTGCGTCAGTGTGCGACATTAGAAACATGGCTCCATCCTTATGAACCAGTCCTCGCGTGAAAAGACGAAAAAGTCGTCTGGCAAAGTTATGGTATCATCAGTGGTATAATATTCATCGACTGATTACTGAGCTAAACATTATGCATTCATTGTATATTTGGGTGCAGTTCTATTCTACAATTCCCAATATTTATCGATTGTATTATTTTTGAGGAAGGAACTGTTACAAATTGTATGATGCAATACTTCACCGTTTTCGTTTAAATATTACACTGCTCTGTGCAATGCTTCCAAAATATTTCTGTATATCTCAAATTATTATAGATATATCCTATGTCCGTTCCCCGGTTCTACCACCACATCCATTTTCAGCCAAATCAGTTCAGCCGATCTCTGTTATAAATAGTTAATTACACTATTTCTTTTATATAAGTATATCCATATATACATATGTTTATATTACTTATAAGAATAAATGAATTATTTATTCTTATTTCATTAGGCGATGATTAAAATAAACTCAAACCTCTTAAAGACTGAATTTCATCAAAGATATTGTCTAAATTTTCAATAGCCACTTTCGTTTCTGCCGCAAATAAAAAACCTTTCCAATTGACTGAATTTAAATAAAAAATGTGTTGTTGATTAGCAAAAAACTTGTTCGATAGGTTCGAAAACCTCAAGGCACTCGATAGTGCGACCACACTTGCAGTTGGATTTTTTTATGTTATTAAGAAATTACCTTACATATTTGATTCGGCTATTTTAAATAATTTTTTCTTAACTTTTTAAAAACTCCCGCTGCCTAGTTTTCCTGTCTGGGTTGTACAACATACATATATTGTATAAAAATTGCTTGTTATAATCTAACTGTACTCTCCTCCAAAGTAAACTGGATTTCTTGCAGGATACTTCAGAAGTAGAGGTAAGTGAAATTTTTGCTGTTAGCACTTATTTAACAATAATATAAACCAATTGAAAAAACCGTCATTTTCGAGACGTGGGTTCTAATTCGTTGGGAAGTGCCGCACCTGAAACCTTCGTTTACAAAAGCAAGCGATTTTCGAATGTCAACAGGAGTAAGCCTTCTCGAGTCCGATGCTGTGACGTCGAGTGTTGTGGTAAGCATAATAAGTGCGACGAAATTTTTTATAATGGTTATATTTTAGGCAACGTGTTGCAGACGTCCACACTTTAATCAATTTATATATATTTTTGAAGCAAAATCCTGGATTGCCGTTTGAAGTGGTTGATAGTGGGAGCACATCCATCATGAATGAATGCAACCAGCCAAATACTAGAAATAATTTTTCTGACGTTTTGTATTGAACTAATTACAGTAAAGGTTTTTTTTACATGATAGGTAAGTTCCTAAAAAAAATCAAATTCGTATAAAAGATACACGATTCATATGCCAATTTGGGCATCTGTTCCAAAACCTTAAAAAATCGTGTAAAATGGAAAGAAACACTCAAAAAGTGATATTATACAAAAAAAAACATATTTATCACAAGAAAATAAATTTAGTTTACAGTTTGAATTCAATCCATAAGTACAAAAAAATTATGAACCAATAATACAGCTGCTTATCGCTAGTTGATAACAATCGTGTACGTTTATTATGGACTGGCTTGAAAATAGCACTCGTCAGAAGATACGTCTAACGAACTATTGGGTTTTGTTCGAATGCAGAATTATCTTCATTATTTATCGGTCTCTATTGGTTTTTGTTGTAAAGTTTGTTAAAATAAGTTGCTTTTTTGGTTTCCTAGCGAATTAAATTAGCTGACAAAACCTGAGCTTCACCTTCGTCCTCGTCAATGTCGACATCTTTATTCTCATTGATAGCCATAATTTCAATTAACTCGTCATCATCAATAGGATTTTTTTGCATTAATTTAACGATGTCAGCTGATTGGATTTTGCCAAACCCATTGCCAACTATATTATATTCTTTTCGCCTCTACAAACTCTCGACGATACAGAGAATATTGAAAAAAGTGACGTAGAATGTGAACAAATCATAAATAACAAAACATACGTCCCACCCATTACGGTACTTAAGTGCACAGTGGAACAACTACATAATATTTGCAAAGAAATAAATTGCACCAAATACTCTATAAAAAAAATATCGATTGGAATAAARCTCTATTGTGTGGTAAAATCAGACTATGGAGCGGCCTGTCATTACATGCAAGGTAAATTTGAATACTTCTCATATGCCAACAAGAACGAGAAACCATATAAARCAATTCTCCTGGGGCTCGATGTTATGGATACTACAGTCCTTAAAAACGAACTCATTGCTATGGAACTACAGTGCTTGGATGTAAAGCTTGATCAAAGAGAAAAGCCTAATAACTAGATATTAATTTTATATGTGGTATATTTTACCAACAAGTCTACWTCTCTGAATATTCTCAGAAAAAATCATGCTGTTATCAATTACGTGGGAGTAAAAACGGAGTACCTAAAGCGAAATAGTAATCAACTAACGCAATACTATAACTGTCAAATGTTTGGCCACGGATCCAGGTTACAGACTGTGAAAAGGAGTCAGCTATTAACTGTGCAAATTGTAACGGGCCCCACAAGTCTAACTTCTATGAATGCCCGAGCAGATTAAGTTATCTTAATTTAAGATCTCAAAAACAGCAGAATCATTCTAGACTTATGTCAAACAATATTATTAATGTTCCGCGTATAAATGACAGGAACTCACTTAGCCAAACAATCCCACCGGCAAACGCTACTTGGGTAACTTCCCAACAATTAAATTCACCAAACAGCAACGAAGAACTCTTCAGTATTGAAGAGATTAAGTTACTCACTTTCGATTTAATTAAAAATCTAAGAAATTGTAAATCAAAATCTGATCAGTTTAAAGTTATAAAATCTCTAGCTTGCAAATTTCTTAAATAATGTTAAACCACTTATTAATTGTCACGTGGAATGCCAGAGGTATTCGAAGTAAAAAAGATGAGTTTTTCAATTTCATCGTTAATAGAAACATTGATATTTGTTTACTAACTGAAAAGTGGCTCAATGACAAAGTTTCTATAAAAAACAATTCATATTATATAAATATTTAGAAATGATAGAACTAACAATAAGGGGGGAGGGGTAGCCATAATCATTAAAAAATCTATTCGCCATACCATTTTGCCTCTCCTTAACATCAAAGCTATAGAATGCATTGGCATTAATGTACTTTGCCACGCAGGGAATTCTGTTTCAATCCACTGCTGCTATTTTCCTGGAGGCCAATCCAGCCCGGAACTTAAACGTAACTCTGAAAATGACTTAAAGCTGCTCACTCGAGTTACAGGAAAATATCTATTAGGAGGAGATTTTAATAGTCGCCATAGCTCTTGGGGCAGCAGGTTTTCAACAACCTCAGCGATCAGGCAACCATATCAGAAATTAACAGCTTTGTGGTCGACTTAGACTCTCAAATAATCACCTCCGAACCGACATTATCAACAAATATCTCTGAGGTCTCTTCAGTTATCACAAATCTTAAAACATCAAAATCGCCGGGATTAGATAATATACAAAATCTATGCCCCAAGGCCCTGCCCAGATGTGGATTAAAGTATCTCACAAGAATTATAAACGAATGTCTTCCTTTATGCTACTTTCCGTCCCAGTGGAAGCTTTCAAAGGTTATACCAATATTAAAGCCTAACATACCTGCAGAATGCCCAATGTCATATCGCCCAATAAGTTTGTTGTCATCAGTAAGTAAAATGTTTGACAAAGTTATAAAAGAAAGACTGTCGACCTTTATGGAAGACAATATTAGTACTCCCGCCAGTGCAATTTGGTTTCCAACGTGAACATAATACCTTACACCCATTGCTTAGAATAAAAAGAATCATAAAAACAAATTTCACAAACTCTAAATCCACTGGTATGATTTTACTAGATATCAAAGCTGCATTCGACTCTGTTTGGCACAAAGGCCTCTTGTACAAAATGATGCTCTTGAAATTTCCCTTAGTTTATATAAAAATTATACAAAGTTTTTTWGCCAACCGATCATTTACAGTCCACCTGGGTGAGGCGCAGTCTCGCAAAATTTACATCAATGCTAGTTGTCCCCAAGGTTCCTGTCTGTCTCCATTGTTTTATAAAATTTTTACTTCGGATTTTTCGCGGACGACACCGCAATACTCAGCTCAGGCTTCATTTCAGCTGATATCACAAATTCACTCCAAGAGGACTTTAATATCATTATCTCTTATTTTAACAAATGGAAAATACTGGTTAATACCGACAAGACTCAAGCAATTTTTTTCACGAGGAAGCGTAAAAGCATCTTTCTCCCAACAAGTCTTATTTCACTTAACTCTTTCGATGTCAACTGATAAAAGACTGTTAGATATTTAGGAGTGATACTAGATCATACACTGACCTTTAAAGACCACGTGCTTTACATCATTAAAAAAACTAACATACTAATTCGGTTGTTATACCCATTTATAAAGAGAAGATCAGAACTTAGTATAACCAACAAAATGTATACATTCAGGTCTATTTTCCACTCTGTAGTTTTTTATGGGGCACCAGTATGTGCCCTAAATAAAATATTAAAAATAATTTTCAACCTACCATGGCATTTTTCTACCTCGAAATTATATGACAGAGCTAATGTTGAATTAGTCGCAGATAGATTGACCCGACTAAATAGAAGGTTTAGCGATCGCGTACTCTCATATTAATGAATTAATTAATTAACTGTTGTACAATATATTCTTAGTTATAAAGTAGAAATAAGTAGGTTAAAACAATATTCTTCAAGGGTTTTTTGTAATTTTTTTCCCTACAAAAGCTATATCATTAATAGTAACATATCATAGCTCATTCTCAAATAATTTTTAAGTAGAAAAGGCAAAATAGCCTGTACTACTTAACTTATATACATTAGTCACTGTAAATAAATATATCATAAGAAGAAGTGAAATATATTTGAATTTTGAATTCGAATGTCTGATCCTTGCACCACTCAAGTTCCACTTTAAACGAAAATATTTTTCCAACAAGCATTTATGGTTAATTGCTGCAACTATTGGAGGACAGAAGAAGCATACATATGTAGTGAGATCCAAAAAAAAAAAATTTTTCCATGCATTCAAAACATTCAAATTGTTTCCTTCCACTGAATCTAAAATATATCTTAACATTTGTTTGGTTTAGTACATTTTAAATGATGCTATAATATCCTGATCGAGTGACTGAATCAGACAAGTAGTATGGCGGCAATAACAGGTGGCTAGGTGCATTATCAACAAGCAAAAGTATTTTGAATTCTAAACATTTTTGTGTCATATATTTCTGGACTTTAGGAACAAAACAGTTATTAAACCAATCTTTAGCAGATTAGCCGTCATACATGCCTTTTTATTCGCCATAAAATGAACTGGAAGTTGTTTAATGTAATGTAATGTAAAGTAATTTGTTTATTCGTCACACGCTATGTACACATATATTAAATTTATTAATTTTAACAACTAGTTTAAGTAAAAATGTTTTTACCATTAAATAAAGCAAAATTATATAACAAAATACTGAATTTTATTTAAAATAACTGTTGTTGGTTATGGTAGCAAAACGCTAACAATACGTTATCCTGTGAATTCGTTGGAAGTAAAAAATGGGTAACAAGTTTAATAATATATTGAGGTAACAGATATACATGATACTGCTTACAAATAGGTAAGAAACACGCCAACATGTTACAGGTAACAAACTGCTTACTAAAATAATAACACTAACAGAAATGTGGGTAACAAATGCTTTTATTATGCGTAACACATATGTAGGTAAAGTATTCTCTAATAAAAGAATTTGTTAGCTTTAACAGACTGTGAACACTGCCAACCATGAGCGGGTAAAAAACCAGATAATCAGTGGGTAAGCAGCGGGTAAACGCGGGGGTAAACACATAGAGTGTGCCGTAAGCCGGGTGAAGATTCTATCCTCACACGTACGTATACATGTGATCATACATCTTTGTTGTGCTCATTCAGCAGTGTCATATAAAAAGTATATCTGTCCTGCTCTAATATCCCCAATCGACGGCTGATGCAGGGTTGCATTTTTTAATTTCTATTTTAAAAATTTCTTAAAATTTAA
>NW_017537363.1:61453-88538 GCF_001853355.1 Bactrocera latifrons
TGCGTTGGTGTTAGTGCATAGAGAAAAAATGTGTAGTWGTATTGAAATATTTCACACAAGAGGGTAGCCGTGGTTGGCAGGGTAAGTACATAATTTTGTTAACCAATACATAACAAAAGAGGTGTGCATATAAGGATAACTTAGATATAAGACTATTGGTTAGAGCGAGAAAACCACTGAACATCATTTTTCTTCCTTCTGAGTATGACATATATGTTTAAGTGATTTAATATTATGCTGCAGCTGCTCCTAAGCTGTTCTTTCATATTTTGAAATCCTAAAAATTAATGAAATTAGTAGATATGTGTGCACCAAAGTTAATAGATTTGCAAAATTACTCACATTTCTTGGTTATCCATTTCTTTATTTTGTCTTGCTTGTTTTTGTAAAACAGCTGGTTGAAAGCAAACTGCTTTTCACCTCTTTTGTTGAATTTTGTATTCTTTTTTATTGTGAGGTTTGAGCAAGAATAACTTCACGAAGTAAATCTCAAAAATTTTTCCTTATAACACAGTTATGAGATCTTTTCAGAATAGGGTGGATAGGTTAACGTAGGCAAAATTTAGTAACAACAAGTCGCTTACACGTTTGCTGAAAGATACCCGTCTTGCAGGGTACGTCTTTATACATCGGAGCTATATTATATACATTCACTTAATTGGCATATATGTTTTCAATGGATACAAATATTTATTTACGCAGGACGAAAACACTTTCTATTATTCTATTCATTTCAGTAAAAAGCGAGTAATTTATTAACAGCAAACAATTTTTTATATTAGGTTTTTTTTTTTGGTTAAGAATGAATACAGAAGGTGCGCTAATCCACAATAATCATTCTCAATAAGTTGGTCGAATCAGCCGTTCATATAATGCATAACTAGATTCTGTAATGGGTGCTCTCTTGACTTTGCATATTTCGGTATAAGATCGTGTAAAAAAAGATTACTGTACTTAAATTAAAATAACCATTTATTTTGTATACAATAATTTTATGTATAAATATATGTAATTTTAAAACTAGCAAATGAATAAAAATTCATTTACGAAAACATTAATGCGTATATAACTTTTTATTTCCAACATTTTCTGGTATATAGTCATCAGGTTCAATAGAATTTCTCTCTCTTCTGTAATGGTTTTTTTTTTTTTTTTTTTTTTTTTTTTTTTTAATGTTTTTTTTTTTTTTTTTTTTTTTGTAAACAGAGGCATCCTTAACAACGTAAAGTTTCTAAATCTTTCATTCAGAAGCCCAAAACAATGTTCTACTCTAACCTGGTATTTTCAATTTGAGTTTTTCTATCCAACTGCTTTCCGTTGCTTCTAAGGAGTTATTAACGTTCCAATAAAGGGTATAGAGAGTCCCTAGCAATCCGTTGCTGTGGAGAAAAATACTGCTCATTTTGCTTAAAGAGTGATCTTCGATATACTCGGGCATCATACCAGCTCCCAGGATGACCAAACACAACATGTCAAATTACTCGTTTATAGTCACAAACATACGACTCACGACTTCCGGTCTTTGACCAAGTATCCTCTGGGTAGCCTAAGAACATCAGTTTGAAGGGGTTCGCAGGGTTGGGCACTGGGTTTGGGACCCGGGACGTAAAAAATCATACCAATGAAAAGTAATAACAAGCCTCGGATGAGTGGAGGGGTCCCGTTTGATGACGACCATGGCAAACAAAATAAGGACTATGAATTGAGGGCACACCTGGAATGTCCTGTCCCTTAATTGGGAAGGTGACGCTGCCCAGCTGGTTGCTGTCCTCGTGAAAATAAAGGTTGACCTCACCGCTGTCCAAGAAATGCGATGGATAGAGACGAATAGATCCTTGTGGCATTTACTACAGTGGCCATATAAAAGAGCGCAAGTTTGGTGGGGGATTCGTGGTGGGAGAGAGACTCCGTCGGCGAGTGCTATCATTCACTCTGGTGAATGAACGTYTAGCCACAATCCGGATCAAAGCGAGGTTCTTCAACATACCGCTGATTTGCGCCTACTCCCCGACGGAAGAGAAGGTTGATGTGCAACTCCACATTCAACTGACGAAGTCACAACCACCACGATACTCCCCGAGGGGCCAGTCCGCATGAGCAGTTTGGAGTTACTTCCAAGGAATCCTGCTCCCCGTGGTAACAGAATTAAGTCTCTGGTCAGACCTTGTAGCCGAAACTACTTCCAGTTGAGCTTCCATACGGCTCTGGACTGGTGGCCACGGATTGGACCCCATACATGCATCACATACACACACATATCATACAAATCTAATCCTAAGTTCTAACTAACCGCCTTCGCCGCTTAAATAATTCACCCTCAAACAACCCTAACTGTTCGGTATTCCGACTAGTGGAGATCACACCACTAACATCTAATTGTCCACCAGTCCAGCTAATCCCCATACCACCCATATCCCTAATGTCCGAGTAAATTGGGCATTCCGCAATTAAATGCGACCAATTTTGTAACCCCGCTTGACAAAAACATCCCGACGTATCCGACAGGAGCGTCTGATGCAAAAACGCATTCAGAGGCCCATGCCCCGTAAGCAGAAAACCCAGACTCAGACAAAATCTGAAGTCTGGGTTATCCTCAACGAACCCAACGTCCCGAATGTACTCGTACGTCACTCGGCCGTTAGGACTATTGTCCCAACGTTTTTGCCACCTACACCTAACCCTATCATCTAGGAGCCTCATGCTCCCTAGATATCCCTTCCTCTCCATCATCGTCGGAAATCCAATCGTTCCGAAGCAGCGACACACTCAAGCCCCTTCTTAACCTGAATGCAACAGCTCGCTGCGTCACTATCTGATGCTGACCCCACTCACACGGACAATCGGTGGAGGAACCGGTGATAATCTGCCCTTAAGCAGCAAGTATTAACGATCTCTAAGAGATCTCCTCCCGCCCATTCTAACTCAGACAGGGAGCGACCTTCGACCATAAGAAGAAGGTCGTCCACATACAAACAACACTTACATAGTGGCTCGAGCTGCCCAAGCAGAGTGTCCATCATAAGGTTCCAAATATATGGACCACAGATGGAACCCTGGAACTCTGGTGAATGAACGTTTAGCCACAATCCGCATCAAAGCGAGGTTCTTTAACATATCGCTGATTTGCGTCTACGCCCCGACGGAAGAGAAGGTTGATGTGACCAAAGAGATCTTCTATGAGTGCTTGGAGCGCACTTATGAGAGCTGCCCCTACCACGATGTCGAAGTCGTGCTTGGCGACTTTAACGCCAGGGTGGGCAAAGAAGGTATCTTTGGCACTACGCTCGGTAAATTCAGCCCCTCCACGACGAAACATTCCCGAATGGATTGAGGCTGATCGACTTCGCCGGGGCCCGAAATATGGTTATCTGCAGTACTAGATGGCAACATAAGAAGATACATCAAGCTACCTGGCTGTCTCCGGATCGAAAAACCACCAACCAGATCGATCATGTTGTGAAAGACGGAAGACACGTCTTCAGTGTTTTAGATGTGCGTGCGCTCCGAGGTCCTAGCATAGATTCGGACCACTATTTTGTTGCAGCCAAGATTCGCACCCGCCTCTGTGCAGCAAAAAACGCATGCCAACAAACACAAAGAAGGTTCAACGTCGAGAAGCTGCAATCACAACAGACAGCCGAACGATTTTCTACTCGGCTTGCACTCCTGCTCTGAGAGCACTCGTCAACAACTCGGTATAAGGGAACTGTGGGACGGAATTTCAAACTCCTTACGTACAGCCGCAACCGAAACCATTGGTTTTCGGAAAGTGCAAAAGAACAGCTGGTACGACGAGGAGTGCCGTGTCGCAGCGGAGAGAAAACAGGCTGCCTACTTCGCAACGTTACGATCGACCACAACACGTGCGGGATGGGATAGATACCGAGAGTTAAAGAAGGAAGCGAGACGCATTTGCAGACARAAAAAGAAAGAGGCCGAAATGCGTGAGTACCAAGAGCTTGATAAGCTGGCCGATAGGGGTAATGCTCGAAAATTTTACGAAAAAATTCGGCGGCTTAAAGAAGGTTTCAAGACCGGAGCATACTCTTGTAGAACTTCCTAAGGTGATCTAGCCACCGATGCCCAGAGCATACTTCAATTATGAAGGGAACACGTCCCCAGCCTACTGAATGGCAGTGAACGTACAACGCCAGGAGAAGGCGAACCCGATTCCCCAGTCGATGACGATGGAGCACACGTTCCATTGCCCGATGAAGAAGCTCGAATAGCAATTACCCGTCTGAAGAACAACAAAGCGGCGGGGGCCGATGGCGCTATTCAAACACGGCGGCAAAAAACTGAAAAGGAGCATGCATCAGCTTCTTTGTAAAATATTGTCGGAGGAAAGTATGCCCAAAGATTGAAATTTAAGTGTGCTATGCCCAATCCATAAAAAGGGGACATCGCAATCTGCGCCAGATACATAAGCCTCCTCAACGTCGCGTATAAAGCTCTATCGAGCGCATTGTGTGAAAGATTTAAGCTTACCGTCAGCAAACTGATTGGACCTTATCAGTGTCTCTTTAGTCCTTGCAAATCAAACACCGACCAGATATTCACCATGCACAAAATCTTGGAAAGACCCGTGAAAGAGAATCGACACACACCATCTCTTCGTCGATTTCTAAGCTGCTTTCGACAACACGAAACGGAGCTGCTTTTATGCCGAGATTTCTGAATTTGGTATCCCCGCAAAACTAATACGGCTGTGTAAACTGACTTTGAGCAACAGCAAAAGCTCCGTCGGATTCGGGAAGGACCTCTCCGAGATGTTCGATACCAAACGAGGTTTCAGACAAGGCGACTCCCTATCTTGCGGCTCTTCAATCTGCTGCTGGAGAAAATAATTCGAGCTGCACAACTTAATCGAGCAGGTACAATCTGCAAGAGTGTACAGCTGCTGGCGTATGCCGATGATATAGATATTGTTCTCACCGTTTTTTTAAATCAACCCGTATCTTATATTGTCCTCTATCTACTTTTAACATTTGGCGGAATTGGTCTTCGACCAGTGTTGTCAAAATATTATTGAGCCAAATGTCTGATTTAGGTATTGTATTGTAAACTCCTCGACGACATTCCATAGCAACATATATTGTCACCCAATTATTATATAGCTGCATCCAATGCGTCATCATCACCTTCGATTTCTGGAAGGAAACCGTTATTAACTGAAATTCCGCATAAAAATATTTCATACCTTTAATGTCCATAATTTCTTCAGCAGCTTCATCAACTAAAGCGTCAACTAATTTTTCCCTAAAGCTTTATTTCAATGTTTTTCTTCACCGATCAGTTATGAATTAATGGTATTTGAAAAAGTTGCAAAGAAACCATAAAAAAGATGTTCATTGTTGATGGTTAATATTTGCAATTGCATAATGATGCACAAGATTCTGAACTGCCCTTATATATTTTTATAATTATGCAACCTGTTGCTACAGAGTATAATAGTCTTGTTCACCTAGCAGTTTTATGTATCACCTAAAACTATATATGTATATATGTATAAATGATTAGGATGACGAGAAATGTTGAAATTCGGTGACTGTCTGTCCGTTCGTTTAATGTAGACACCTCTTAAAATACTAAAGCTACAACAACAAAATTTGCTTAACACAAATATTGGTAGTCGTATATCTCCAGTAATAACAATCACATTGCGTCATACCATGGCGATAAATCAATAATTAAATACGTTAGAGACATCAGATTTTACCTCCGAAAAGGCATAAGAAGGCGTTGAAAAATTGGAGGACTTTTTGGTGAAATCACATATCACGGGATTCAATAGATCGATATCCCAGCTGCTAACTTCTGAAGCTAGCGCTGTATGCTTTAGGTTGAACATATGTAACTAACATTGTATAAGCTTTTATGAAAAAAAAAAACAAAAAAAAGATCGATTTCGACCAAATAAAGTACGTACCATTCGTCTTATATTTTCGGACTTTAATCGCGCCTACTTCACTTTCCAGATATACAGCTTATCGAACTTATGGGTGACTTCATGTTGTATAAATCGGCCAATATTTGAGTTTTCTTTAGGAAAATTAAAAAACATATTTTGCTCTTAACATTGTATAGATGCAATTGGGTGAAAACTTGATCTAGCTCGTTGGCCGGTATGATTTTGAATGACCTCTACGTCTGCATAACGATTTCCTTTCATAGGCAAATGCATTTTTTCAAAAAGGAAGAAGTCGCACGGTGCCATATCAGGTGAATACGGAGAGTGGTTAATGGTTCAAAAATTATTTTTCGTTAAATAATCGGTCACAAGCGTCGATCAATGAGACAGCTTTTTTGGATGTCAGCCAATTTGTGCGGAAAAACCGTGCACACACATTTCGAAAGCCCAAATGCTCGGTCAAAATGCGATAAATCGATGTTTTGGAGTTGTTCAATTCCATTTCCATGAATTTCAATAATGATTTTGGCTGATTTTTAATGAATTCACGCACAGTTTCAACGGAATTTCCGGTGATCACGGATTTTGATTGGCCCACATGTTGATGTTCATTTAAGTCCTCACGACCACTCTTGCACTCTGCTACGAGATAGGCAATCATCGCCATGAACGTGTTTCATCAATTGAAACGTTTCTGTAAAAGTTTTACCAATTTAAAAAAAAAATTTAATGTTAGCTCTTTGTTCGAAGCTCATTTTCGCACCGATAACACAAACATACTGACACTTAAAACCAATAACTTCACTTCCAATTCATGAAATATGATGAAATTCTCAGCGGGCAATCGATAAGGATAGCAGATTCTAACGCACCAGTCGACATATAGATTGCGAAACCAGGGGGCGCTAAATTCAGAGAGTCCTGTTCACTTTGAACCGCATCGTGTACATATCACATATATAATATATACAATTGATTACATTCCGATCTTCTGGTTGAAGTTTTACATTTTAAGGTATTTTCCTGTCTTTGATTCTTGCAAGTTACAAGGGTATAAAATGTTCGGTTGTACCCGGACTTAGTCATTCCTTACATGTTAGTCTTAATTTATGGCCCTCTTCTCTCGATTCAACTGAAATGCTGCCAAAAATTTTGTCAACCAGCATGAACCGGCATACGCACAAAATAACGTGAGCAAATGGGATGTCTGATCGCTAAAATTTGCATACGATTTCATGCGGGTACATTTTTTCACTAAGTGGTTTGTCGTTGACTTACCATAGGGTCGTGGGTACTTCCACGTAAGATACAGATAGTAGACGGCTCGGGTTCGTTTACCATAGGATCAGTATAGCAAACCCCATGTCATAGATAAATTGATACGAAACGCTTTGATTCGAGAGAGCGCTGGGATAACTCGCATTTTTTTATAACATTTACCAATGATACCACTGCTGGAAAATATTGGATTGGGTATTTAAAAAATAACTTTTGGATATTTTGCAATTTCCACACTACGACATAGGTATGCAAATAGCGCGTAACCGATATTATTTTTGGGTGCTTCGTTCCCTAGTAGGCCTATATCACCCATGTACAACATAAAAAATATATATGTATATATTAAAAATAAGTACCAATACCATATAATATTAACATGTCACATACTAAAAAAAAATCATATATATATATATATATGTAGAGTAAAGTAACCCGGCTGTTCGAAAAACCTGATATTAAATATATCAGGGGTAAGTCAAGTTTTTATCTATTTTATTAGATATATGGCGGCTCAAGGAAGTATAGACCTGATTCTAGCCATGTTAACATACAGATAAGGCATTGTAAGGGAAATACTCACCCCTATCATGCATTTCGACTTGGATTGAAATTTTCTCCGTTTGGCAACTTTGGTATCATGCGTTCCGTTACCGTTCAGTTCAACTTCGAAATTTACAATTCTTCCTATCATGCATTTCGATCGTAGCTCCGTTCTGCTAAATTGCAATTTTGTTGGCGGAGAACTTTTTGTGTTTTTTTTTGCTGCGAAAATTTTATTATTTGCGTGATTTTTTTTTTAATTTTCTAAAAATGTAAGTAAAACCTGTATTTAAAAGTTATAAAACACACGATATTTCCAGTTTATGCGCTATAATGATGTTTTATGATATGCTTTCAGGTCAAAAACAACAACACCAAAGCAATATGGAAAATTGGCAGATATGATGGAGAGTAAGCAAGATATAGCCAACGATTTTCACCAGCGTCCTAAAGAAGATGTGCAGGCTTTTTGGAAAAAGGTAGCATCAAATTTAAAAGAAACTGGTCCACCATCAAAAGACTCAAATGCATGGAGAAAGTAAGGAATTGAAAACGAATTTCTAAAAACTAACGTTTTGTTACAGGTTTGGATTGACTGGAAGTGCTATATTAAACGGAAGCTAACTAGCAATAAGAAGGAAATGATGAGCACAGGGGGAGGTCAATGTCGTTTACAACGTTTAAATCCACTTGAGGAGAAAATTTTGCGCTTAACGGGGTTGGAAAGGAGTACAAGTGGAATAAAGAATACGTACGATTATGGCGATAGCACACAAGACGCAGCCCGAACCTCCGAAATAGACATTTCGATACATTCAGACGATGTGCCGTCAACCAGCAGAGCTAGCAGCCATAACAGAGAGAGACGATCAGAARAGGAGAGCGCTGCATCGTTACTAAGGGAGCAACAAGATCTGCAGAAAGAGTTTTATGCCGGAACAAAACTTCATTATGAGCAAAATGAAAGAAGCAGTGACATATTTACGACGAATGAACCGCTCTCTAGAAGTGTTGGCAGACACTGCAGTAAAGCAGCTTCAAGAGCAGCACGACACAACAAAGTAGAAGAACAACTGCTAAAAGAAAAGTTGGATATAAAAATGCAAATGCTAAAATTAGATCCCATCTATAAAGACAAAATTTTTTTTATTATCTTTAAGCAATTTGAAAATGAATTGTATTTTTGTGTAACAAAAAGTGATTTGCTCTGAATTTTATTCTTAAATTAACATAGATAAATTTTGAATTTAAAGAAAAACATGAAATATTGAAATAAAATTTTATACACTTTGAAAAGAAGAAAGTATGTTGTCACGAATACGATTTGCTGTTGAAGTAAATTCAGGGTCATTGCTTCGTTCACCTTCCTTTTGACGGCTTTCATTATCAAATTCTATCGAGTTCAAATCTTCTACTTTGTAGAAAATGCAAATATTGTGTAGTGCACAAGCACTTACACATTTATAATTTGACTCGCTTTTTGAGGCGAGTAATGCAGCTCTCGAGCTCCCAACAAACATCGAAAGTGGTTCTTCAAAACACCAATCGTTCGCTCTATAATATTTCTTGTTTTGGAGTGCTTTATGTCATAATTACTTTGTCGACTGCCTTGACTTACGGAACGATATGGAGGCATTAGCCAAAGTTGTAATGGGTATCCAGCATCGCCTTGAAAAAATAGCAAATAACTATTTTAAATTGTCTAAGAAACATACATATATACCTAAATACCTAACAGCCATGTGTTCCTTTCACCTTCACGATATCGTCGTTCCATATAGCACCTCAGTTTGCGCAATCCCCATACATGAGCGTGAGCGTCCACTGTGGGCATAGCTTTCTCTGCATTATTTGGAGAAACTTTGACAGCTTTTTGACAGGGTTGACTGTGCCATTCCAACATTGTGGTCTGCGATAACTCCATTCTGGTAGCTGCCTTCCGCAAAAAATCTTAAAGTGGATACTACAATGTTAAGCGAAGATAAAGAGGACAAAGTACTTACCGTTGTTTCTCCGCAAACGTATCTAGGACATGCGGCCTTATTCAGACGAAAGTTTTTTTTGAATCTAAATAGGTAAACAAATTGTAAAAATATTGTCTACTTTCACGTGCAATTACTTACAGCCCGTCATTCATCTGGAAGGGATCGCACATATCTCGTAATCTTCTCCTTTCAATAATCACCCCAGCATCCTGAGTTGCGCTGCTCTCCTTCTCAATACGCTTAATAAAAATAATAACAATATACAAATTTTACTTTTATTTATTTTCTTTGAACAACAGTAATTTGTGTATTTTTGGTTTGTTTCACATATTTCAAGGCAAACAGCTGATTTCGAAAGAGTTATAGCTCTTCCTCTTCTTCTTTCAATCCAACTGCAACGCATGATATCTAATTTCGACTCCGGCGGAGCGGTAACTGAAATGGATGATAGGGGTGACTATGCCTGAATTTCAATCACATATCCCGAAATTTTCGATCAAAAGTCAACTATTGGTACTGGGATCCAAATATTCGGTACCTCGGGGCTTGAACACGTTTTGTTGGATTTAAACTATTTTTGATCATGAGGTGGTGTATTCACTGTTGGTATTATTCGTGCAAAGTTTAATCCCGTTATATTAATTCATTTCATTCATTAAAAATTTGTATACTGGAAACTCAAAGAATCAAGAGAGATTTAGAACTGTGCTATATGGTAAGTAGGTACGGTTATTGTCGCTCATTTTCACAATGTGACATCGAAATTGGAGGATGGAGTCATGTGTAGAAGTTCACGTAAGTGAGGAAAGTTCTCTGATCGCCATTCACTTGGGAGTGGCCAGGAGTCCGGTCTTTGAAAAAGTATTCTCTGGGTAGCCTAAGAAAATCGGTTTGAAATCGAGCTAAATTGAGAAGGTTCTCTGCAGGGTTGTGCGCTGGGTTTCGCACCGGCACGTAAAAAACGCACCCAATGAAAAAGAACAACAAGCCTCGGACGAGAAACCCCTCTTTTGATGACGACCATGATAAACGAATTAAGGACTATGATTTAAGCTCCTGCACCTGGAATGTGCAGTGCCTTAATTGGGAAGGTGCCGCTGTCCAGCTGGTTGATGTTCTCGCTAGAGTGAAGGCTGATATTACCGCCGCGCAAGAAATGCGATGGACGAGACAAGGGCTGAGACGAGTAGGTCCTTGTGGCATTTACTACAGTGGCCATATAAACGAGCGCAAGTTTTGTGTGGGCTTCGTTGTGGGTGAGAGACTCCGTCGGCGAGTACTATCAGTCACTCCGGTGAATGAACGTCTAGCCACAATCCGCATCAAAGCGAGGTTCTTCAATATATCGCTGATTTGCGCCCATGCCCCGACGGAAGAGGAGGGTGATGTGACCAAAGATACCTTCTATATTAGTTCAAGCTTTCTTAGTTCTGCTTTCTCCCGAAGGAATCGAAGCACATGGGTCTGGTGGTGAACGAGGGCAAGACGAAATATCTCCTGTCATCAAACAGTCATAACTACGAAATCGTAGATAATTTTGTTTATGTTGGAACCAGTATTAACACCACCAAGAATATCAGCCTGGAACTCAAACGCAGGATACAGCGGCCTGGACGTTGATAACAACTGATGAGTCAACGTTGCCAGTTTTCGAGAGAAACGTTCTGCGAAAGATGTATGGAATTTTGCGCGTGCCACGCCCGTCGTCCAATTTGTACCCTGGTCCTTGTTAAGTCTCGTCGTACCATCTTTTAACGTCTCTGGCGCATTTAATTATTGATTTATCGCTTTTTTAATAGTTTTGAACAGTGCCGTTAAAGGGGGATTGAACGTGGGTTTCATTCGATTTCATTTTTAAACTATAGGTAGGAGTCCTTGTAATATACGTGTTGAGTGAATTCGGTTGTTGTAGCTTTAGTAGTTTAGGATATATATATAAGGTATATTAAACTTATTAGAGGGCGACGCCATGCTCACTTTTCCCTTGCTTAGTTATGGCACATTATAGGTTTTCAGTTAATGGCGATTTGTGGGCGTGGCAATGGTCCGGTTGCGCTCATCTACGAACTCGAATTTTTTTTGTACTAAGAAACCTACATACCAAGTTTCATCAAGATATCTCAATTTTTACTCAAGTTACAGCCCTCTCTGACCCAAGGGCGGACAAACAGACAGTCGACCGGATTTAAACTTTCACTTTCATTTATATATCTATAAAGCTACAGTGCACGCTCGATAATCTGACCTAATTCAAGCCAAGGCAGTTCACATTATCGAAAGTGTTCACATTATGGAATGAATAGGATAGTACGTATTTATATATTGGAATTCACATTTTATTCTTGCTTTCATTACATATACATTTTTACGTAACACATATTATACAAAATCTAGGTTTTATTTGAAAAAATCAGTCATCCTTTCCGGAATCCTCTGTGTTTCTAAAAGTTGGAGCACAGCATTCTCTCTTAGACGTCTTAGTACATTTTCATAATTTGGATCGAGGTCTTCATGACCTTGTTGAAAATTTCAACTGCTTCAGTCTGCTTAATTTTCTCCTCTACCTCCGATACGCTGCCTTCATCGGAATCGTCTTCTTCTTCATGCTCGTCATTTGCATTAGCATCTTCAATATCTTCGTTCCATTCATGAACGCCTGGTAGCGTTAATTCAGCCTAAAGTGGTTAATAAGAAAATCATTTTCAATAACCTGCATATCTTTGTGCGATTCTGCGAAAACGAACAAACCTGAACATTCTAACTGTTAAAGAGATCGACGGTATTGCTCATCAAGGCGCGAAGTTCAGCTCCCCATTTTTCTTTTAAAACTGCGAGCGGAACACTATCTTCGGGATCATCATCATCTCCCTAAAATTTAAAATATTTTTCCAACAATTGGCTGATGTTACTTCGCTGACACGATTCCAAGCGACATCCAAAAGATTTATAGCTCTTCGTAAAGTAATTTTTTTCATCGAATCGAGTAAATTGGAGTTTGTAGCTGCTATTGAGGCTAAAAGGCTGTTTCTGTAATGTAACTTTGTGGTCTTTATGGCATTTTGATCCATTGGTTGGATCACCGTTTGGTGGCATAAACATTGCCAAAATTTGTCCATCCTCCGTTGCCAGCTGAGCTTCATTTGAGTGAGAAGGAGCGTTGTCGGTTAGGAGTAGAGCATTAATTGGCAAACCTTTCTCCTTTAAAAATTACGTTACCTAAAAAACAAACTTAAAAGAAAAAAGTTAACAAAATACAAAATAAATCCTCAACTGTGCTCTCTTTTCCATACTGGAGACGTACGTTTTTTCTGGCAGAAGTTTTCAGAATAAGCCTGACTCATCAGCATTATATAACTGGTCGTTACACAGCTCCAGTTCGGCCATTTTAGCTCTAAGTTTTTCCTTAAATGGATCCACTAGCTGAGGCAGCGAATATAGTTTTTCGCCGGATATTTGCAGCAGTGAAGCCATCCATCACTAGCGTTGAAGTTAGATTCATTTTCCTTTACTTGTGCATGCAGTACTTTGGCCTTTTCTTTCAACATTAAGGCACTTACTAGCCAGTTTTTATTCCGCATTTTGATAAACAAACGATAAAGAGCTTTCTCCATTTTGGGCAGCTCTGAAGGACGCAGAGTTCTTCTTTGTCCAGGTCCCGAGTATGTGTTGTTCCCGAACTTTAAAATCACTTGTTTTTTGCTTTGATTCCACAAATTGTTAATTTAGCAACATTATATTTTTCTGCTAAGAACGTCATAGATTAGCCTCTTTTTAAAGAATCGAGAATATCAGCTTCTTGCTTCAATGTCAAATAAGGGGGTTTTTTTGAGTTCATTTTTAACAGAAAATCTAAAACGAAACACTCCACGCGAATACAAAATTGCAACTGAAGTATTCTACGCATTACATGCAATACAAATGATAGTCTTATTCTACAATTAGGGGATTCCCCAAATTCAGAATTAGCTGAGATCTGTGTAAACTACATTCAAATACTTTAACGTCTTTTGTTCATATTATAGAGCCTTTTGGGTTTGTTCACATTATAGAGTAGTCAATGCATAAAAAAGTCTGTTCACATTATAGGGTGTTCGAACTATGGAGTGTTCACATTAGCGAGCGTGCGCTGTATATCTATCTCGATTAGTTTTAGCTGATACTTGCAACCGTTAGGTGAACAAAGCTTTAATACTCTGTCGCAACTGGTTGCAAAAGTGTAAAAATATCACAATGTGTATGCCAATAATAATAACCCTCTCATGCCCGAATTAAAATGGAAGGAGCTAAAAAATTTTTTAGGACAGATATATATGTTAGTCTTAACTCATATATGAAGTGATAAGAATGTCAAAGTCCTTAGTGTCCTGGTTAGTTAGTAACAGGATGTTGCCCACAGGAAACAGCATTTTTACAAAATTATTGTAAAACTAAACACCTTTCTAATGACTAATTGTGATGTTGACTAACGATATTGCCTTTATTTTTATGCTGTTCCCTTGGCTTACAACAAAACAGCTATTTTAATCTTTTTAAATACTTTTTGCTTAAACGCCTTTTTTCGCGATATTGACAATTTCTCTCTACGAAAAACGCCTACTTATGAACCGCTGTATAGCCTACAATAAAACAATTCACTGTAAGCTTACACAATACATCAGAGTACATAGTGTAAAAAACCGTGTGTTATAAAATTGAAATAATGGTACTTAGAAGCATATATATACAATCGGGCATGAAAGAGATAAGTACTTAGATAAGTAAATACATTTCTTATAACTAATTTAACAATTCAAAATAAGAAAAAATAACAGAAAAACTAAACAATTCATGCCAAAGTTTGCAAGAACCCAGTTTTAAATAATAAAAACCAATTAAAAAGATGAAACAAGAAGCCGAAGAAAAATGAGGTTTTAAAATTATTTCCAAAATGTTGTTTCTATGTGTCAACTTTGAAGATACTTTTTTCTAAAAAATCCTACACATGCCAAGCATATAATATTTTTGTCTTAAAATGAAGTGTACTCTGGTTTCTATTTAAAAATTTAAGGGCGAAAAATATACGAATCCTAATACATAATGTTAGATTATCATTACTGTTGCTATTATTACAAAGTTTATAAGGGCTGAACTGCTTCATACTATCAAATAATAATTGTCCTACACCTATTCTGTGACAATTGCAATCAAATTCCCTAACAAAAATTTTTTCTATATACTTTAAGTAATACAAAAATCCCTGAGGCGGCTTAATCAAATTACACCTGTCAATTTGCCTTTTCTGCGTAAGGAGGTATTCAACTGAAATCTCATTTCCTTTGCAATTTAAGTCCTGAGAGCAAGTGTGTGCCCTAAATATTTTTAAATATAAATATCCACTAAATTATGCAAATGCATTGCTCAAAGTTGCTGTCTAATACTAGCCTATTGAACGAATGTTCTGTTCGTGGAAGTCCTTGAACTCTTGCCACGAAAAGTCCTGCATTAAACGGTTATTATTTTCAGAATTTCCTCCATCAGTTTCTGTTCCCTAAGAGCTCCTGATACCAAACCTAAATTTCTTTGATTTCCCATTTCCCTCCTGAGCTTCTGTTGTCACGGATGCTTATAGCAATAAATTATTATTACTATCGAGTATCATTAACAGTATTTTGATAAGAAAACTCTTCCATACTCATTTAAATAATTGAATTTGGACTAAAACCGTTTTATAATTACATTAACATTATAATTACCGGAACAGCATCAAGCCATAGGTTTTTGCCCACTTCATTTTTAAGAAAACTTACCCATCACATGCAAACAGATGTTTTATTTTGGTTCGTCACACAACAAAACGACTCAGCCAAATTAAGTCTTATATATAAAAATTAAATGCCTTTTTTGTATGTCTGCGCATTGCTCCCACACTACTGCACGGAAAGACGAAACAAATTACACGGGTATTCCTTTAGTCCTGGAGAAGGTCCTAACGATGTCCTTTTTTGAAAAATTACCCTCGATTTTGCAATTTATGAGTATATTTACAACTCAAGAACAGCGGAACCGGTTTTTTGATGAGGTAGCTTGCAACCTCGAGACGGGCATAGGCTACTTTCAATCGTCTTATGTTCAAGGTCAAAATAATTCATAAATAAAAAATTATATTTCAAAACAAAAATGCAAAATAAAATCACACAGCTACTGGCAAGGTACAGTGGTTTTTGTTTACATACATGCGTACATGTACATATATGAATTATAGTGAAAGTTTTAACTGAATAAGAAAATAATATTCCCGAAGCATTGCACAGAACAATATCAAGTCTGCGTTCTCTTAAGTGTAGTATCTTGGTTTTAGCCGTCGACTTTGCAATTACATTCGATGAATGTTGGATAAAACATTACCATATGATTAGATATAGGGTGTGAGAGGGGCCCTTATCTGCTCTACTCCTGCACTGTTATTTACTATATTCTTTGGGGCCGCGATTTGAAGGCACCGTTGGAAAGAGGAAGTCCTCCTGATTCAAAAATATACAGCGTTATAGGTACCGCAAACGCTTAGTTTACGAGATATTTCCTTAAAGTTCAAAGATTCACCACATTAAACACACTTTATTCACAGTGTATACATATCTCGGGATACAATAGACCGATTTCGACCAAATAAAGTACATACCATTCTTCATATATTCCTATATCGGACTATAACCGCGCGTACTTCACTTTCCAGACATACAGATTTTCGAACTTATGGGTGACTTCATGTTGTATAAATCCGCCAATATTGGAGTTTTCGGTAAGTATTGAAAGATTGAAAGCCAGTTGTTTAAGTATACCATATAATCGTAAAAAAGAATATCAGTTTCGCCATATATTAAAATTAATAATAATTTGCAACCGCAATAAATGTTGGGTGTTTGAATTTAAATGCCCAAAAGTTCTTATTTTGTTCGACCTGGCCACAGAAAGTATTATAAAAACGCTTATTTTGAGGTTCTCTCACGCTGGAAAAAGTTGGGCATCCCATTATCCCTGCATTGCCAGCTGACCATTTATTTGGTATGTCGGGGTTATAAGTTATAAATCGATAAAAATATCACTTAAGGTATTTAAATAGATTATATCGAATCATCAACAAGCCGAGGTGTGGTAAGGCGAACAAATGTGGTGGTGGACAGTGTCATCTGAGTGAGATAACTTACACTCGTGCGGCTAGGTGTTTAATCAGATTGATCGCAATGCTGCCTAGTAAAGCTCCACTGCCACTCGGCAGGAGTGTCGATAAAATGCGCGAAATAGAAGATTTTTGCACGACGAAGAGACTTTGTCGCTGGAGTGCTTTGTTAGAATGGGGTCAGAAAACGTATGGACCATTCCTATGTGTCTTAAGATCTGAACGGTGTTATGATGGCTCTACCTAATGCAAGTGTTGCATCTAATCCAAATGGTGTTATAGTGGAATCTTTTGACGCATACGCAGCTGATCTTATAATTGTGCCTTTTTTAAGGGGTAAGGTGGGTTTCAGAAGTACAAAAAAAGGAATGATATTTTTTAATATGAGCAGTAATAAAGACATTTCAAAAATATAATATGGCTACCAAAAGTACATATTTGAACAATGTCTCCTGAAATTTTGATATAAAAATATCGAAAATTCAACCGTTGAGACCTCATCTCCTTGGGTGTATCACAAAGAAGTGCTCCCGCCGTGGACAGCATGACTTATAATTGATTCATTTAAAATTAAAAAACCAAAAATATTCAATAAGCATATAAAAATTTCCTGTTTGAGCGATGGAAAAAAATTAAAAATTTTAAATTTTTCTGACTTCGAACATAAAATCTAATTTTTTGGTAAAGATTTCGCCGGTTTATGACTTAAAAAATAAGTTCTAATGAAAAAAATTTTCGGTCAATAACTAGATAATGTTATTTTAAAGATGTGTACACAATTGAAACTAGATCGGTCTTTTCAAGAAATCGTGTCCACCGACTTCAAAAACGAGAAGAACACGTTTAAAGGCGGTGCATTTAGCCTAGATAACTCCGAGCGCACAAGTTTTCAAGGCTGTATTTCCGAAACTATTACTCGGATCAACTTGAAAATTTAGGACAATATTCTAGAGATATTCACCTAACCCCGTAATAATTTCATTTATATGAGTGTGTAACTATTGCATTCGACTAACTTACATCATATATACGTTCTTTGCATCATAAACATCCACGGAAGTGTTCAACGACTTCAACAGTTTATGTAAACTACCTTCTAAACTTCAGTTACTTTCACGTTATTCATTCAACAGTGCTATTCAGACTTTTTTTATATTTAGTGTGAACAATCAAGATAAATTTCGGGTTCCACATAAATTTTGTGGAACATGTGTGAACTGCTAACAAAATTTTCAGTATCGAATGGGACAGAAAATATGAATATACAAAGAAGTGTGGCCCAAGCGGAAATCACTCTCTGCAGGCGCTAAAAATGTTAAAAGTGACTCTTTTTTGAGTTATGATTACATTCTTTTACCACAATTGCACATAAATCACGGCCCTATAAAATTTGTAAATTTTGTAAAAGCTATGTCTAGAGATGACAGTGGATTTGTATTTCTGAAGGATAAATTCTGAAAACTCAGAGATCAATTATTAAAGGTGGAAAAACCAAATGATCAGGAGAATGGAAATGATCCAAGATTTTTTAGAAAACCGTCATTCGGAAAATTACGAAAACTTTATAAATGAACATATAAAGCTCTGGGGTGTAATATGTCCTTATAAATACATTTGGATTTCTTTCCGGCAAAGTTATGAGCTGTGAGTGACGAACAAGATGAACGATTACACCGGGGCATTTCCAAATAATTACGAAAAAAAGTATTCTTTTTATATTAAGCAATAATTTCCGTAAACGTTTATAAACACTTGCGGTTAAAAAAAATGTACCATCCTCTTTGTAGATCTTGAGCTACATATATTACTGTAAATTTTAGAAAATTTCTATTTAACGCGTAAAGTGATCTTCTCAGCAATTAGTAACTAGAATTGTTTCTAGTTCTATTGTTCGGATAACAGGGATGTTTTAGTCCTCCTCGAAAGCCAACTGAGAGAACAGACAATTTACAGCGGCGGATAAGTTTAAGCGACTGCTTCAATAGTGCACTTTCTATAAAGGCGGGGTACAAAATGTACATTAAGTGGATTCATGTGTTGAAACCATTCGCCAACACCTGAGAGGTGTGGGCTTATATGAAAAATGCCCTGACAAAAAGCTAACCAACCAACATTGGAATCTATATTACTGGTAACAGATTATGTGGTCTGACAAAAGCAAATTTGATATATTACGGTCAAAAAATTTGGTTTACATGTGCCGTTCAGGTAGGGAGAGGTTCCAGGATAATTTTTGTGGTGAAAAAAATTAAAAACAAATCATTTAAGGCTGCTTTGGCTACCATGTTTTGGGAAACCCGTACCTTCTTGATGGAATAACGAATGCTCAGAAATACGCGAAATTGGTTAACAATTTTGAGTATCCGCAATTGAAGAGAGCTATTCTTATACGGGTCGCCTCATTTTCCAGGTTGACTCAGCACCACGCCGTCGTGCAAAATGGTTTATATTGGAAACAAATCTTGCATATTCCATCAATTTTTTCGCGAATTTTTAATTTTCGATAGCCAAAAAGATTTAAAGATCTAAGTATCTAACGCGGGTATTGGCCTGGAAACTCGCCTTATTTAATTCCTGTTGAGCACTTATGACACCTAATGAGGTATTAAGTTACACAACAAAAGCTAACAAATAAAAATCAATTGATAAAGATTTTATAACTTATTTTGTGTGGTCCCGTTATAAGAAATCAGTTGAGGTCCTAGTGAATTCCATGTTTTCAAGATTAAGGCAGTTATTGAGGCTAAAAGAGGAACGACTCGGTATGGAAAAGCCTATTGTGAAGTCTACCTTTCCGCCGTAACTTCACAATGTTTTCTTTTAATTAATATTAAATGTCATGGAATTCACATTTTTGTTAATTTTGTTTTTTAATTAATTGTGTATTCCTTATGTATATGTAAAAACTAGAGAGAAAAGCTTATTTCTGGATAACTAACACTAACTGGATAAACAAATAAAAATTAAACTAATATACTACTTTTATAAACAGATTGCTCATGTGACATTAATTTAAGTATTTTTTGATTGAACGCGTATGTGTTCAAAAAGCGAAAGTTAAATTTACGAGCTTCTCAAAAATCTTTTTTTTTTTTTGAGATGGTATCCACATGAAAACCTGACGTCGGGCAATTTCTCATCTTTTAAAAACGCGCTTGAAGAATTAACGGTTAACAGCCATGAGAGTATTCTTTTTTCAGATGTCAAAATTTTTCTTGTTTAAGAAGTTTTTAATAAGTAAATAAGCAAACTAACGCAAAAACTTCCAAAGACGCCAAAAAATGTCAATCCAAAGATTAATTGTTCGAAAACCACCCAGCATAGGCTGGTACCAGTTTCAAAGTTGGAGCCCATCATTGTCTGGAAATCTAGATTTGAATCCATTGGACTATAGTTTGTAGTCAGAATGGAGAACGTGACCCGTCGAGTACCACACAGAAATTTGAGAGTCTCAAAAGCTTGGATTTCAGCGGAGTCGTCAATACCAAAAGGAAACCATACGTGCTGCTATTGATCAATAGTTGTGTTTAAATGACTTAAGCATCTCCCCGTATGTATACGCCACTCCACCTGGGAGAAACTGGCGCACCCTAGCAAGACAGCTTAATACACCACATCCGATGGCACAATATACTTACATCACCACACCACATCAACACAACTCACCACACCTAATTGTTATAAATAAACTTGCTACCAAAAGAAAAAGCGTATATACAGACATCTCCTTTTTAACTAACGCATGGCGAGTGCTCTCGATATAGTGTGTACTAATTTAATCAAGTTGATTATTTTGAAGTTTTGTTTTGAAAAGTATACGAGTATCAGCGTTTGATCCTTGCAAATCATAAAATTTTCAGCGTCACTGCTCTACCTATACTAAAGTTTTACACACCTCTTACACGTTTCATAGAAATTTTGAGGCTTATAAACTGCTGCGTCCGAATTTAATCCATCGCTTTATAACACGATATGGTATTTATAGAATACTGATATCAAGAAAACAATAGATAATATTTCGAAACAAAAAATTTCTTAACTGCGCATTTACACATTTTTCTATAATATGTATACACATGTATGAAAGGTCGAATTATGATATAAAATATAAATTATCAAAATTTGTTGGTTGGTTAATATATTAGCATTTCCTTAATTTATTGCGAGAATATTTTTTGCCTATACAGTACCATCAAAGCTGTGGTTTTGTAATCTATTCAATATTATTGAACTTCGTAACACCTAAAACTTCTAATAGTCAATTAAAATTAACACATATATGTGATACATATGTAATTATTTAATTTAATTCTACTTATTATATGTGACCTGGTCTCCGAAAAGGGAGCTAACGTGCGAAAACTAGCTTTCTGGGAAACAGGTGTTAAAAAAAAAGCATCTCATCTTCCATCCGAATCAACTAAAAAGTGCAAATTGATTTTTTGACACCTAAGCCCCTTTCCGTAGACTAGGTCACATATGTAGTTTTATTTTTATTGTAGTACTTTATGGTACATGATATTTTTTGTTTGATTACCCGGCGCATAAACAAACAGAGCAGATGGCTCTCTGCATCGGTATTCTCCATTAATTACACAAGACTGTCACTGAGATATGTTTATAATCATAGCAAAAGCAAGCCGTACTGGAAACTGTAGTATATTAAACTCGAATAGTGCGTCAATGGGGACCATTGGGATTTCGATATGATTGCTCCTATCTCGTTATTCATGTAAGGCAATATTGCGTGATTCTAAATTTTTTCCAAAATTGGCAACTTCATCAATAATAGGTGGATTAGAACGTCTTTTTTTGTTATTTTGCGAACCTGTAATATTATATATAATATAACATCTTATAAACCAAACTTTCAATTACCAGTAATGTGATTTATCATATCAATTGAGAAATTGTAGGAATTTTCACCTTGTCAATATATAATGACAGTTTTATCAGTTCAGATAACAGTTTTATGATCATCTGATGGCTTCATATCCATACCATGTGTGGAATACAATGCTCGCGACAGACTGCAAACGACATCTTTCAAATATTAAAATATACACGTTCTTATGGACGGACCTATTTTGACAGCTGCACGACTACAAGACGGCAGGCCGACAGTTGTCGTTCTCGCTAACTTCAATTTAATCCTATATTTGCCAACGGCAGTAGGACGACAGTAGAGTTGACAGTAGAATGGAACATAGAGAGATGAGGTAGAGTGGTGATGACACTAATATGTAAAATGTAAACTTACCCCGAGCTCAAACAAACCTGTCGTTATTTTACAAATAAAAGCATTGTTTTATGCTCTGTTACATCATTTATAATAACAATTGATAATTTAAAACAAATAAATTTACCTATTTACTAATTTTTTGCTTAAAAATTTCACTTTGAACCAAACATTAAAATTTCCTTGAAGTGCAAGGTATTGGCCACAACGAAAATTGTGTACATGCAAAATGGACAACTGCGTTGGATTAATGACGCCGTTTTCTGTTCACTGTCGTGCTGCTGCAGTCTGTCGCGAGCATTGTGTTCCGCGCATCACTTTTAAATAAAATGATGTTTGTGAAATACGTTTTGTAGATTGATTTCTTGTGGAGAATCATGTTTAAAAATATAAAAAATTCTTCTGGCGTGGACAAGACGAATTAAATATAAAAAAATACATTTGCAAAAACGTATAGCTATCTGGCACTAGTAACAATGAACCTGGTCTGTGATATACTTGACTTATGTCTATGAAGTAAAAGCAGATATGACACTCGAAAAGAGCAGAATTGAGCATTTACTGTATTATATGAAAAAAAATAATGATAATTATATTTCTTATTTACTATGCACAAACGACTCTGCATATACATAATTTATAGATGATCGGATAATATTTGGTATCAAATAATATATTTTGTATATAAGTATGTATTAGACTTCTGCACGAATGCAACCATAACGATAAATGAATTACTTATTCTAGAAGTGGGAACACTTCTTTTTCTGCACAGTATAATTGAGTGTGAGTGAATAGGGAAATATTGACTGTAGTGACAGGCAGTGTTTTCACTCACTCCATAGTTGTACAGCTGTTAATGAGTACGGCAAAATTGGTGTACAGCATTTGGGTGTGGAGTTTACTTACTGTACAGTGAGAGCAACTTCATTGCGGGTATGTCATATGCAAGAATAAGATAAAAAAACATTGGTTTAATTTTTTCGTTGGAAATGTATTTATTATAAAACATAGAGCTTAGCAACTAATAATATTTTAATTCAAAGAAATTATATTAATTATTTGACGAGGTGTGTTCAAAGAGTATCGCGAATTTTGTGTTTTTTCAAAAATTATTTATATTCATGAATATCTATTTTGTCCCTTCAAAGTAATCCACATGAGATACTATACACATGTGCCAACGGTTTTTTCAATCTTCAAAGCACTTCAAAAATCATTTTTTTTTTATCTTCTTCAGCTCCTCCTTCGATGCCATCCTTATCTCGTCAAGAGAGGCGTAACGTCGTCCTTTCATGGGCCTCCTCAGTTTATGGAACAAGAAAAAGTCACAGGGGGCCAGATCTGGGGAATACGGTGGCTGCGGCATCATTAGTGTGTTGTTTTCGGCCAAAAAGTCGCGCACAAGCAACGATGTGTGAGCAGGGGCGTTATCGTGGTGCAAAAGCCAATTTTGTCACATCTTCTCGGAATTCTGAGAACATTTTGTACCACCGATAAACGTTGCTTCGGTCCAAGGTAGCTTCTCCGTATGCCACAGTCAACATTCGGAATGCATCCGAATTCTTAATTTCGTTTTTCACACAAAATTTGATACAGGTTCTTTGATCCATTTTTTTGAATAGGTAAAAATCGAAGACGATCAAGCAAAACAGCTGTCAACAATTAAATGAACATTCAAAATGGCCGAGCTTGTCGGCATAAGTGAGAGACATGAGTACCAACATAACGCCACAAAAAATCGAAATTCGAATATACGTAACCCGAGAAAATTCAAAATTCGCGATACTTTTTGAACACACCTCGTATGCTACAAAGGATTCTATTGGGGTACAACCCGTCGTAAGGCATCGTAAAATCGTGAAATTATAAATTTTTACAGTTGCTTAAAAAAATTGTAGTGGATTTTCATACAAAAATGAGTTGAGACATTTACAATTCTCAATGCTTGGGGTACTCACAACCCGTCGTAAAGCATCGTAAAATTATAAATTTTTACACCTGTTTAAAAAAATTGTTGTGGAATTTCATACAAAAATGAGTTTACAATTTCGAATCGTTATAACTTATAACTTTATGAGACTTGTGAAGACCGTATATATTTAATTCATTAATATGGGAATACAGAAACATTATTTTGTTTACCAATTCTTCAGTATTGGCAAGTTTTGAGCGTTTTTCCCTGATTAAATTTTTTGCCACAGAAAACCCACCCTTTCAGATGCTGCACTGCTCGCCGGAGCTGCTAATATCTTGCAGCTAATTTGGTAGGGCAGCGAAAAACGGTCTTTGTTAATTGACCACCATTGCAGAACATCAAAATCTTCACTGTAATTTATTTGAATTTCATCTTGAATATAGGATATAATGTTAGTGCTCTGAATAGATTGTAATTAATCTGCAAAAATGTTATCTATTTCCTGTGTGCGTTTAATTAATTTTGCAATGCATCATTTTGGCTATTTATATTAACTTTTATCATAATTTCTTCAATGTCTTTGACAACCTGTTCCTTTGCTAAATCGGTGAATTTTGTCAATTTATTTGTGGGTGGATATAAAAATAGGGCAATGTTATGAAATTTTTTTAAATTAGCATGAAATATGGAATATAAATATTTTAGAAGCGAAAACTCACATTTTCGTACAATTCAATGTCATTGTCTTTCGCAGTGGCTATTTTTTTTAGGTTATTAATGTGTGGAGTAGTCAAATACAATGTTGGCTAATCATTGCCTAAGAAATGTTGATATAAAATATAGATTCCAATCTAACCAATAACATTTTATAGTTATTACAAGTACACGTGACTCTACCCATTAATTTTACTGCTAGCAGGCGGTTTTTAAGTATGCCTTCTTTGACGTAATGCATCGTCAATGATGTGTAGGATTCTTTCAGTCCATATATCAGAAGTGATACTGTATCCATATTTTTTGTACTCTTGGATCTCGGATTTCAATTCATTAAAATGAAAATCGTAGAGTGCTCCGATGTTTCGCGATATATTTGTGGGATTCGGCAGTAGTGACTCAATATTTACATTTTCTCCCAGTTTCGCACCAACAGAAATAAAAACTGGACCAAGTTTTTTTATCCCGAATCCTCAATTATGTTGAATGACCGACCATTCTTTACTTACTAGATAAGTCCGTTGCTAGTTTGAAGCATTTCTTTTTTTTGTTTCAAAATCAACATCAACGGCAGGAAGGCTGCGCTTACGGCTATTGGCCACTATGTAGCACTTGTGTTTGACCAAATTAGATGTGCTTTTGTCAAATTTATACATATTTTTTTACAAGTGCACATGTACACATCAGCCGTCTCAATGCCGTTTTTATCAATAACGCGAGGAAAGGTCTCCCACACTTTGTTCTGACCACGTAAAACGGTGGGCTTAAGCTCACCAGTTAATAATTTTGATTTTATAATCGCAGCGTACTCCTGTCCAACAGTAAAGCCTGATTTCAAACAATTTAGTTTCAATATATGTAATAATTAACATTCACATATAATCGACAATCACTGTTTTTGCCTGGCGCTCGGGCACTATATTACCACAAATATACAAAAGATAGATATTTCTTGTTACAAAACAGATTTGATAATACATAATTTTATTGCAACGAAAACTTGCATTTTCTTGTGCGTTCATTGCACCATCGTCGTTTTCTTTACCATCCATGTTTATGCATGTGTTGAATAATACTGAACTCATCAGCATAGTTGTATAATAGCACAGGCAAGCTGTTCTTATAATTTCGCTTATTGTACAGCGTATTAAAAAAAGACAAATGTAGTTCTCACTCACGAAGAGTACAACCATATACTGTACGCACTTTAAGTGAGAACAATCAAAATGCTGTGCTACCAACTTCTGCCCCAAGAAGTAGTGATGAGCGATATTTCACCACCGGTGAATTTATCACTGTGATTGAAAAATCACTTATAGTCACTGCTATTGCTAGCCCAAAATATCAGTGATTGGTGATTTTTCTTCATGCCAATATTTCACTGTGTATGAAATTTACAATTGGCACTAGCTTATGAACAATAATTGCATGTGGTATTTTTTTGGTTTTAGAAGTAGAAATTGTGATTTTGAACACTTCTTTATACACTGTGAATATATGTATATGGTGATTGATTGTGGTTAGACGCAGAAATTTTGATTTTGAATACTTTCTCACTGTGAAAATATATGTATGTGTATTGCGTTTTATTTAATTCCGTTGAACGATTGCTTAAAATAAATATTTTGAATTCGATTTTTTTTTAATTTATTAGGGATTGTGAAAATGTCTTTTACAATAAAATACAAAACGAAGTAAAATTTTCGAAGCAATATTTTTTTAATTTTAGCACTTATTTTCATGACTATTATTAATATTAATCAGTATTAATAAATAAAAAAATCATGTTTATTGAATTTTATTGAATATACAAATTATTCTGTTTTAACTTATGGAAAATTTAAGGTATTGCTTTAAAATCACTTCCTTTTATTTGAGATTAATTGCAGGTTGGAACTACTTAAAATATCTATGCAATCACTCTTTTCACTGAAATTAAAAAATCGCTACTTCGCTCATCACTACTAAGAAGGCAAAGAATGAGTTCAGTAATTTTAAGAACACTACACTACTGTACAGGTCTGTTAAGCTATATGTATATTGGTACATTCGTGCAGGAGAATAGGGTGTACGTACGTTAAACTTTACCTATGTATGCACATCATTATGACTCCATAAAATCGTTAAAAATATATAATAATGTTAGGTTTGTATCATTAACCAAATGTGAATTTAATTTTATTTTATGGTAATTAGTTTTAAATTTATACATTTACATTCAAAGTTTTGATATTATCTTAAAAGATTAAGCGGTCGCACATGTGCTCATATGTATACAATTATGTGTACAAGTAAACAATGGAGGATGGAGTCATGTGTAGAAGTTCACGCAAGTGAGGAA
>NW_017537363.1:90973-95652 GCF_001853355.1 Bactrocera latifrons
AAGGACCTGGCTTCACTTGGAATATCTAATTGGCGCCACGTAGCGAAAAGAAGAAACGACTGGCGCGCTGTTGTTAACTCGGCTATAATCGCGTAGGCGGTGTCTACGCCAATCAAGAAGAAGAAGAATTGTAGATTAATAGTAACGTTCATTATAGCAGTAAGTTTACATGTAGCGTTTTGAGGAAGTTGTTTTAGTATTTCACCGGTAATAAGTTCAGACTCAGGTGACTTTTTAGACTTCAGTTCTTTTATTTCTGCACATACCTCATTGTAAGTTATAGGAGAAATTTCAGTGTAATTGTTGTAAGTATGAGCATCCATTTCTGCTGCCATGTGGTTTAAAAACCCCTTAAATGTATTCCGAAATTGCTTTCCCTACATCGCTCTTGACCCATGCGTGGCCTGGATTGTGCTGAGTTATGTTTGAGAAAAAATTTGTGTACACTTCCCAAGTGCTATATCATTTCTATGGATAAACTTTTCAGATGAGAGCTGAGAGTTGTATTATTAAATACCTTTATTGGAGATTTTTTTTTTAAACATTTTGTTAAGAAAATGCTTGTCAGATGGAGATATTATTTGCTGCCACTTTCGGCGTTTCTGCTACCATTTCCGTGATTTCTTTGGTATACTTATGACCTGCTGTGACGTTTCTTTTAATTTGTCATGACTTCACTATCTAGCTTGGAATTACAACTTTTTAACGTGAATAGATAACATTTTGCTTAAAGTATTCGCAAGCAGTGTTTTTATTTGTAGCCGGTGTGGTGACTCCTTGAAAACAAAACTTTCGTGTAGTGTTAAATATTGTGGTGAATAGTCAGAAGTAATTTTCAAACCGCTTTCTATGTACATATATTTTGAAGAGATATGTTTGGTTATGAAAAAATCAATAAGATCTGGAGTTTTAAGTGGATCTTTGTTCCTGTTCCAGTAGACATTATACTTCATTCCGTCATTTCAAGAGCTTTCATTGACTCTCTAACCTTTGCGGTTATAAACCTCGAGCCGCTGTGGGTATATTTCCCATTATAGTCCACACCCATTTTAAGTCGGTTTTTACGGTTATTTATCACTTTTTAATACCTATCGCATATTATTTGATGGCTTGGGGGACTGTAGACTGCTGTAAGGGACAAGTGTATGTCACTATCTATCGTTATCATTATTGTTGCAGTATATATGCAGTTTTCTTCGCGGTTTTTTATGTTGCTTGTTATTATAACGGCAGCACCTCCCCTCCGCGTGCACATTTATTCGGATGTATTGCATGATACATTTCAAAGAATTTCTGAACTTTATGTAAGTTTTATTACTAAAATGGGTCTAAGATATTAAGCATTCGTCAGCTTTTTCAGTAACGGGTATTGTTTGCATTCCATTGCATAATTTTTAAGAATTTAGTCATATTAATATTTTTTTTTTTGCGCAATTGTGACTCATTTTGTTTTACAAGCTTTTCTTAAATTTGTTGGATTGCTATCATAATTTGAACAAGTATTTTATCTTAAAACTTGGGAAGGAGGGAGAGCTTATTATCATATGGTAGGGCTCCATTTACTCATAATTGTTAGAACATAAATGATGTTCTACTACGAGTGATGCAAAAGTGTAAAATGTGATATTATTTAAATGTTTACAATTTAATTTAATCAATTATATTCCTATAACCTTATAGGAGACATGTCGAGTATAAATGAATCACAAAACCCCATTTTATGCGATGCTAACAACACTCGATTATTTTGCTTTTTCGGAAACTATTTACGAACAGGCGATAAAGATATGTCCAACACTCCAGCACAGTATATATAGTAGATAACATTTTCGTGGTAGATTTCTGAGGGGTGAATAGCGGCCATCTTGGATTTTCAGAGGTAGCTAGGTAGTGCTTTATATATTGGGGTAGTAAATACTTAACAAATTTATTCTATTAAATAACAAAAACTATAAATATTGTCGCTTATTATAAAAGGAAATTATTTATTAATGACATATATAATATTTACTAAAATTTGATTCAAACGCCATAGTGTGTCATGTTTCGCCCATAAAAATATCATTTACTGGTTGTCAGATACTCTTTATGTAGTGAGTTCTTATTAATAAAATGCAGCACTGTTTTTACATTTCTCGGGGGTGAGTTTTCTTCTGAATGTATTTTTTTACAATTAACAGACAGAAAACATAAAACGGTTAGTATTCGTAAGTTTTTGAAATACTACTACCAATAATTTTAATTTACAAAGATGAAGATAGAAGACATTTAGACATTTCAAGCTGGATTTTTAATACATCGTTCTAATTCTCTTCCGTATACTATTTGCGATAAAACGGATAGAAACGGTACAATATTTATTTCTTTATAAGTATGTGATATCACATATAACTGTATACATATAACCATTTTTAAATTATTTAATTTATTAGCATATGCATTTCTCATGTTCTCTTTATTCCAACGAAATGAAACTATTTTTATTAACAAAAAATAAGGTGACATTGTATTTATTTTGAAAATTCTTTATTTATTCTTCCAAATCAACTTCATCCCCTTCAAAGTAATCCACACTAGATGTAGTACATTATGCCAACGGATTTTCCATTCTTCGAAACACTGGTTGTAGTCACTTTCCGGGATGGCCTTCAGTTCCGTCTTCGCTGCGGCTTGAATCTCCTATATCGTATAAAAACGGTGTCCCCGGAGCGGTATTTTGAGCTTGGTGAACAGCCAGAAGTCGCACGGCGCCAGATCATGTGAATACGGTTGTTGCGGAACGATATGGGTTGAGTTTGTAGCGAAATGATTATTTAATGCAAATTCTTTGCTCAACAAATTTCGACATCGCAAAAAACGAAAAACTCACTTTTAGCAGCTCACAAAATGACACGTTTCTCAAACATTAATGAATATTTTGACATGAAATTTGACATAAATGTGACTAACAGTACCACCAACCTAAAAAAAAATAATTCTCCAAATCCTTCGACACGCGCATTAAATTCAAATGTCACCTTATTTTTTGGGCACATTATATAAAAATTTATAGAAGGATTCAGCTGCAGCACATCTGCATACGCAAGATTTCGGTATTCTTCTGTAAACAGAAGCTTATTAAAAAATTCGACATATTTCTAATATATTTATACATCTTTCCTTAAGCTTACTTTAATTGAGCAACAACACTTATTTAGTTTTAATAATAAACGTTATTATTAACACTCATATGTATTGTTATTAAAAACTTCGGCATATCTTTCTTTTCAAACTCCATTTGATGTTTTCCTATAACGGCTAACGCTTAGTCAATTTCTGTTTCAGACGACAAATTACCACCCAGGATTGTACCCTACTACATCCAAAAATTTAGAAATACTTCAACCGTGTTTGAAAATTGCACAAAAAAACAACTGATCTAACATTAAACAACAAGTAATATTCCCATTAAAATTTAACAGATATGCAAAGTAATTCAATATAATCACTTAAATAACGTAAACTCTTGCATTTAATATCTTTTAAAGTGTTGATCATCAAAACTTAAAATTTATATATAGCTTAAATGCTAAGTAGTAAGAAAAGTGTTACACAACACCCTAAGATTTTCTAGAGTTGAGTGTATGCATATAAACAAAGCAAAAAACAAAGGTTTATTACTGTATTTATTGAGCACTGCAGATATTGAAAATAAGAAAACAATTCACCTACCCGACCAGAGATAAAGAGATGTCCAACTCCTGGAAGTGAGAGACCAATAACTAAACGTCAAAACCTACTGAACTCTGACAGCTAATCGAGTTCAGTAGGTTTTGACGTTTATCAATTGGAAACGAGCGATGGCCAGATTGAAATCTTAACAAAAAAATATGTAAACAGAGGGATTTGTTGCATCGTTCAAGACCACTTATAAAAAATGTAAAACAATGAAAATTAAATAATTTTGTGAAATTTAAAGGTTTTTGATGAAACGTTTTGTAATTCGAAGCATCATAGTAATATTTTCAATGGAAAATGATTAAAAACATTTACTGATTGAGAGCTAACAAGTTTAAATCATTTGATTGGATATTCAAAGGTAAAAAGTCAGTTGTTCTAATATACTTTAAAAAGATTTAAATAGTTTCTCCATATTATAAATAACCACTAATGAAATATCGTAAAATTGGCAACGGTGAACCTTCTCTATATTATACCTCTCTGCTTATAGTTAACTTTGTACCGAAAAGTCTTTCACTGTATTAGGTATATAATTGAAATTTCGAGAGAATTGTTTTTTCATAATTTATTATATCTGTTTGTTAAAAATCAGTTGAATCATGTCCATGTTCCCTTAGCTCCCATATACCTAATATAAAAATTTTTGAACTTCTGGTTGACTTTACTCCATAAATATAAGTGATAATATGTGAGGTACCTTTATGAAACCTTTGGAGCATTTTATTTGTCTAGCATGTTATTTGTATGTATTATTGGGAAAAATAGATATCTAGTCAATAACACCATTAACTCCCATCTACCACTTACTATAAACTGATTTTCGTTATTCTAACCAGAATTCAGAATTAGTCTGTCATTGACTATTATTTGTAATAAAATTGTTTCAAAATATGTTTTTAAATATGCCAAAGCAATGGAAAAATTGACGTTTCTCTGCCACTAACATACCCCACTAAATT
>NW_017537363.1:98082-100663 GCF_001853355.1 Bactrocera latifrons
ATGAACCATTTTTTTCAGAAAAACTGTAACAATTTTAATTTTTTTTTTAATTTTTAAATAAAATAATATTTCAAATAAATTATGTTTATTTCGAAGGTGTGCCAAATGAACTTCATATCTTCAAATAAAATTGATGACCTTCATAAAATATGCATATTCGCATTATTTCGTTATCACTCCCATATTTGTAGAATTTCTATGGCATATACATACATATATTATTTCTTTGGCACATTTGTCTGTACGATTACGAAAGCAAATGCGAGGCACACACATATGTACATACACTCATAATAACAAGCTTCGCACGCATCTTTCGCATCTCCGTTGCCACGGTCAACCAATGGCCAAAAATGTCGACAAAGCGCCACAACGTTGTGTTGTTGGCAGAAAATCCGAGCTATGCCGAAAGAAACTAATAAACGATCGCCGATTTTTACCGCTTCCCTTGCCGCTGTACCAGCTTCGCCTACATACTAGCGTAAATACCACCGAAAAATATTTTAGAATTGACAAATATTGTAAATCGACAGCAGCTATGTTGCCACTTTTCTCAATTCTTTCTTAGAACAAACACCAGAAAGATGTTCAATTTATGATTTTTAGCTTTTGCCATCGTCGCGAAAAGACTCTTGTAGGGAAAGGCATGTTCGGGGAGATGTTACAGCGTCTGTTTTTATGAATGAAGCGAGGTCGCTTATGAATGAAATCGTTTTTGTTGTAAAATTTACCATTTGGGCTTCGCCCATTCGGCTGCCATATTGACTAATGACGCTAATGCTATTTGAGCAATTGTTGTTTTTGTAGAACAATGCTTCAACATATGTACGTGTAATATATTCATAAGTGATAAAGTCGTGATTTGAGTTTCTGAACGCGCACATGCGTATACATGCAATCATATGAGCAGATAATATGATTAATATGATAGACGATATATTTACATATACAATGTTGTGATAAATTGAATTTCTATTAGTAAAAAGTATAATACAAAAATATTTATTGTAAAAATCAAATAAAGTTATCAAATATGCAAGTCCAAATTGACTATAAATATTACTATGCATGCATTCATACAAAATTATATTTATATCATAATTATGTTTACATGTTAATATTGAATTGCCGACTGCAAAACGGAAAAGCATACATATTTGCATACGTTGCGAAAGCAAAAATTGAAGAATGAAAATATCACAATGCTGTTGTTGGGAGTATCGTAAGGAGCATGTATACATATATTTATGTCTCTTCATATTCTCTGCTTGGGCATACATGCCACGTCATCATATGCCGAAAATACATATATTTATGCCTCTTCATATTCTCTGTGTAGTATGTGAAGAACTGTTAAAAATGTTAACATTTCACATCGTTAATCCTGTGGTTGTGGGGTGAATTCCGTAATAAAATTCTAGCTCAGCCAATGCGTGTCCCATCGGTGAAAACAAATGGCAATCGGAATGGGTCAAGTCGGGTGAATATGGCGGGTGTGGCAGCACCTTCCAGCCAAGTACTTTGAAAGCATCCTGCCATAAGAGACATAAAATTATACATCCGCGGTGGTACGAGAGGCTTTATAGAAGCCGCTGTCAAAATTAGACGATGAGCGTGACACCCACCTTTTGGTGAAAACCAACATCTCGGGATCTACTTGACAAATTTAAACGAACCGTTTGTCTTTAAGTCATCGATAGAGAACAACTTTGAATCACTAGCGATCAGCTTATATCTGATTTGTTTATGAACGTTCGCATCAGCAGAAAATACCCGAAGTGATGCAAACTCAAGTGCTGAACACATTGAACGCGACAGACTGAAAGCGACATCTGTCAAATATTAAAATACACACGTTGTTAAGGACACAGTTATTTTGAACGACTACACGCTACAACTCTCGCTAACTTCAATATATGTTTACATTTGTCAATGAGAGTAGGACGATAGTCAGGAATAAAGGGATGTTCAACTTATTCCAGTGTGAAAGCGCCTCAAAATAAGCGTTTTTTATAGCATTTTAAATTAAAACACCCAACATTTGGTATGAATAAAAATTACTATATAGTGGTTATTTATTATATGGAGAAAAGAAAAAATTATGAAAGTTGTGTTCATAATATAAAAATGAATCGCAAAATGTGTTGCTAAGCGCATAACTCAACAACGCCAGGACCAATTTGGCCAATTCTTTTTTTTAAGCCTACATATGTATATATAAAAATGAATCCCTTTGTCCCTTGGTCACTACATCACGCGTGAATGGCTGGACCGCTTTAACTAATTCTCTTTTTGTTGTATTTTTTACTATTAGAAGAAAGTTCTTATGTAAGAAAAAAATACGAAAGTTACGTCTATAATATAAAAAGGAATCGCAAACTGTGTTGCTAAGCCCATAACTCAACAACGTCTGGACCAATTTGGCCAATTCTTTTTTTTTAATGTTGTTTGAAACTCGGAGATGGTCTTTTACCGAATAATTCGAATAATTGCCGGAAAACCCCCAAAAATAGCCCTTTTCCTTTTCCCATACAAACGAATAAATGTTTTTTGTTAGTAATGCTGAGACTCGAGAACGGAT
>NW_017537364.1:0-1130 GCF_001853355.1 Bactrocera latifrons
TAATTGTATTATTATTTTTCATTTAATAAGTAAATAAATAAATAATAATTTTTAATGTATCCTCCCCTTCTTATTTCTTTATAATCTTCTCTATTGATATTTCATTTTACGTTTACAATTTTCAATGTTTTGCTTAACTTTGCCAAGGTCTACTTTATTATTTTGTGCATCGATAGGAGTCTCAATATCCTGCGCTCGCATCGTGCATTTAGTGAATTTTATTTGGTTGTCGTTTGAGTACATTTCTATTAGTTTCTCTTGTACGATATTATAATTGTGTTCGGATATTTCCGAATAATGCTTACTTTCCCTTTTGAAATATATCTTCTAAAAATGTCTGCCATTATATCGAAATCACTTTCTGCGATAAAAATAATCCTTTTTCCATGTATTGTCTTAAATTCTTCGATTTTGTTATTAGTTAAAATTATCTGCGTTTTATACTTGTTCACTATTTGTTCAGCTGAGTGCATTGTTTCAACTGAGTCTCCTTCTTCTTCTATATTATTAACATTATTAATATTTTGAATAAAATCTTTTTTTTGTGTTATTTCATTCCCCATCTTTTCTGAAATAGTGTTCTCCCTATTTACCAATCTACTCAAAAAGTCTGCCACTCTCCTTTCCTTTTAAATAATCTGTTTCGAATTGATATTCGCCTAGCTTTAACAACCATCTTTGGTGTCGTGGTGACATATCTTTACCTCTGAACTTTGAATGTAAAAATTTTATTGGTTGGTGATCTGTTAAAATTTTGAATTTTCTACCATAAAGTTACGATCCACATTATTGCTAAAAATTCTTTGTCTGTTGCGGAGTAATTGCGTTCGTGGTTGTTTAATGTCCTTGATGCATAACATACGGGGTGCCCTTCCCGTGATAACACTGCCCCTACTGCATAGTTAGATGCATCAGTTGTTAAAGTAAATTGTTTTTCTAAATCTGCGAATCGTAAAATAGGATGTGTACTTATTAAAGTTTTTAATTTTTCAAATGCTTCGATATATATGGGGTCTTTTATATTGACCTTAGCTCTCTTTCTTAAATACTTTGTAATTGGTTGGGCTCCTTTTGCATAATCTTTGATAAACTTCCCATAGTATCCTGGAGCGCCCAACAAACTTTTAATT
>NW_017537364.1:2567-3839 GCF_001853355.1 Bactrocera latifrons
TTTGCCTTGAATAATGGTCTCTGTACTCTTTATGTTGATTACCATACCGCATTTGGCCTGAAAAGTTATCTTTATTTCCTCTATTATAATAATAATTGTTATTATTCTGTTTAAATTGCCCTGATCTGTCTCTATTTATGAATTTATCAGCTTGTCTTCGTAATAATTTTTATTCTACCTAAATAGTCCATCTGTCCTTCTGTATTTTTTAAATTCCGTCCTGACACACGTATCTTCGAATCGTCTTCTTGTCATGATTTGTATAATATTGTACAGGTCTTGTTCTTCATATATTTTGTCGAGGAGCGTCCCCTGCGTCATTTCTTTTATTTTGTTTACTAATAAGCTGTCTATATTATTTAAATCTATGCCGACGTCGTCTTTATATTATATTTTAATTTCATCGGCCTTATATTTAATTTTTTGAATTTCATTATTTAATTCGCTTACCGTGTTTACTTTTATGTTACAAATTCGTCTGTACAGCTCATGCGGTTCCACGTCTGGTTTATACCTCAATTTCAGAGTCCTTTTTATCTGTGTCCAGTTACCGGGGTTTGGTAGATTTATTACGACATCCTTTGCTTCTCCTTGGATTATCTGCTCTAGTTGCTTCGGCTTTGGTTTCTTCGTCTCTTATATTGGACAATATATATTCTACGCCGTTTATGAATGAGTTTATAGTGGCATCATCTCTCCCAGTGAATGTAGGTAAATGCGTAATATTTTTTATTATACGCTGTAAATTATTATCGTTGACTGTCTGCCTATATTGTAAATCTACGTATGCTTGTCTTAACTGTTCTAGTTGTTGCTCTTTCCTGTTGAGTTCTTCTATCAATGCCACATTGGTTATTTGGGTCTGCTTCCAGCGCCATCTTTCTTCTTTGATCGAACGTCTGCTGTCTTGTAGGCGAAATTTTGTCAAATTATTACTTTTCTTCACTTTTTGGTTATGTTGTGGTGATAATTCGCCTTTTTATATTTCACTAGGTCGAACTCACTTCACTTCACTTTTATGTTTTTTATTCCAAAGGTTTTCGTATCACTATCCTTTAAATCTAAGGATTAAAAGGACAACCAACTGCGCCAATTTTGTTATCATGCTCCGAAAAAAAATAAATTGAAAAGACAAAGCTTATTTACAGCGAAGTAACACTGAAGGAGTGCAGAAACAGACTGATTTTATTGAAAAGTATTTCTTAAAATGAAAGTTTACAATTTACCATAAGAAATGCTTACTAAGTACTTTACATTATTTGCTTTTACAAT
>NW_017537364.1:3899-46659 GCF_001853355.1 Bactrocera latifrons
TAGCAATGAATTCGTCTATATCGTCAGCATTTTTATATGTTGACTTTGGAGTGGCTTTATAATTAACATTGTAAGAAAGTGTATTTGGGTTGGTAGTGTTTAAATATGTAACTCGTGCGGGAAATTGTGCATTCGCTGTACTTGCATTTCGTGCGAATTTGGCAATCACGCTGTGTTTGCATATTGAGATTATTATCATTATTGTTATTAGCAAATTTGTGAACGTAATTGATGTTAACATTTATATGTATGTCAGTAAATTTGAAGATTATCGTTATTACTGACTAACAACCCCTAGCATGTAGTGGCCGCAACCAATAAGATAGGTGTGTGATTTTGCTAACATAACAAAACGATGCTATAATAAATATAGTGTTATACTTTATGGGATACAGTGTGTAATGTTCGGTGGTTGTACTTGCTTACGGTTATATTGACTGCATTATGATTTTCAATTGCCATGACTATTATGTTACAAAATTTTATAGTTGTAGCAAATTATGCTTGTGTTTAAAGATGTGTTTTCAATTATTTTTACAAGTTCTTCTGATCTTTAACGCATTGTTTTTAAGTCTCAACCTAGATCTTCACATTGAATACATTTGACGAAGGGCGAAATCAAGTTTTTACATGGAAATCTCTTTTGAAGGGATATTCTCACGAAATTTTTCATGGATCATGGTTTAAGGTAATGGTCCTAATTTCGAATAAATTTTCCAAATTTGACGAATGTAGAATATAAGCTGACATACAAACTGAATGTACAAAACGAAGTTTTGACGGACAACTTTTTTATTTGTCACGGTATTTTCACCAAATTTTAGTATGGACTGAAAACCAAGACAACAGTAGAATAACTGAAGAAATTGTTTAGATCGGAGTACTATTTCGTGTATGGTACATAGCTACCATACAATAGATAGGTCAAAATCATGCCTTTACAGTTTTTTTTTTTTATTTGACGAGATATCTTAACGAATTTGGCGTGGATTATTTCCACGTACAGCCGTGCAATTTTCGAAGAAATTGTCTATACCGAACTACTAGGGCATATAGCTGCCATATAAATGACCGATGAAACTAAGGAGATTTTTATGCTAAAACAAATATATGTACCTGTAAAGAGTGTGAAGGGTCTTTAGTTAACGTTTTCTGGATTTAATTTAATGAAGACAAATAAATTCGAATAATAACTTCACTTACTCTTATTTTATGAAAGCTATTAAATATTTTCTCAAAGATCTTTAATTTAACTTGATTAAATAACAAAGTATCGAATTCTATTATCTAGATTTCGTTTTTTGTACTTATAAATTTGGTTATGATTTCGCCACGAAACAATAATCGTTATTTACCTTTTGGGTGAACAGAGAATATGAACTATACTGGCTACTGGTTATTTGTTTATGTTAAGTGAGCGAGATCGCCTTGCTACTTTTGATTTTAAATTCTGTTTGAGCTGCTCGACCGCGGAAAGCGATGCGTAGTTTTATCCTTTGTTTGTTTATTTAAAAGTGGCTGTGCCACAGTAGTTGGATTCAATTAGGTGGAGTGTGAAGTGAAAACGGCACTATATACGTGGACAAAATTTGTATAAATTAAATGCATAGTAATCGAACATTCGACAACGAACGCTTAATGGGATAGTCGAAAATTAGCGCTTATTCGAATACTGCTACTTACGACTATCTGGATGCTGCATACGTAGTATTATAATTCGAATACACTGCCCCATCCGGTTAATCAATTACTCTACTAGAAATTGTCAATGTCAACACCGAAAAAAAAAGCAACGAGCTGGGGCATATCCGTCACAACAGCAGCGAGTGGATAAATGAAATCGATTCTGTAAATGTAAAGCTCCAGTGAGCCCCCACCAAGGTGCTTTCTCTTACAATCCGGAAGTGGATTTTAGTACCAACAAATCTGCATAAATTTGAGAAATGTCAATCAACAATTTGCCAACATTATATAGCTTTAAAACTCATCGGTAAATCTGCAGGATTATTTTGTACTGTAGGTAAATTAAAATTGCCACAACTGCTCTCACCATCTGATCGATTACAGTTTTAGGATGAAAAATTACTCTAAGACTCCTTGTACAACATCCAAAACTATAACAATTTTCCAAATGACGTCGTTTTGTGCAACTCATATTTTACAGAACAGTTTGATGCCCACTTTGAAGGTAATATACCAATATTGTTCCATCTCAAACTGGAACCAGTTGACTATTCCTTTATCATTACCTTCAGGAAATTAAAAAATTTGTTTTGAATATTTTCAGATTTCGATAAAATTTAACGTACTCATTTCCTCAGTTGGTCTGTGACCCATATACACAATATTAAATACATATATATATATATATATATTATATATATCAGTGGCGGATTCAAATTTCTGCGAGAGAACTTGTGAAGAATACTACATCCCAGTGTACATTCCTCTGTTGGATACAATGGCTAAGATTTGAAGGCGCGCTCTTATAAAGAAGTATTGGATGGATTTAAATTGAGTTTGCTGCTGCCAGAAAAAGTATCTAATTTGGAAAGAAATGAAAATCGTATTGACTGCGTTTTGGATAAACAACGTCATGAAGCTCAAATGTGCACTTAATCACTGGCATTGAAGGCAGAAGCAACAGTTGAAGAACTGCGATGTGGATCTACACCTCATAATTCATAGTTTTCTTCTCATATTCTGCACACTTCCTGTGACGAATCCGAGCTCTGAACGCTCTTTTTCGGTACTTCGCAGAAAAAGTTCTCGAAAGATTCTCAAAACTTGCTCAAATGGTTTTGTTTTGCGAAATTTTTGAATACAATACACGAACTGACCACAGTATTTTATATTGCAACAAAATATGTCACTGTCAATTTAGTAGGATTTAATATTAGAAGGTCAATTTTTCCACCTTGATATTAAACTCTATAAAGACTACTTTATTTGGTATAATAATCTTTATGTTTCAAGTAAATGTCTACGTGTAAGAAATCTATCTATTCTCTTTGCGATGGTTAGAGATAGATTAATGACTCCATCCTCCACATGATATTGATATCATCGGCCACAACGCCCGCGCCGTTAGTTCTGCATTCTCCAGACTAGACAAGGGAGCAAAACAAATGAGCAAGCCTACAGGTGCTACTTCGGACTGAGTTGGCAATTGAGAAGCAAAGTCCTCTCTCGACGAACAAAAACCAAACTCTATAGGTTCCTCATAATTCCCGTCCTGCTATATGGTGCAGAAGCTTGGACGATGACAGAAACTAATGAGCCGTCGATTTATGGTCCTTTGTGCGTTGGCTACGGCGAACATCACATTCGATGGAACGATGAGCTGTATGAGATATATGACGAAATTGACATAGTTCAGCGAATTAAAAGACAGTATTCGACGCAGTACCCGCCGGGGGAAGCAGAGGAAGACATCCACTCCGTTGGAAGGATCTAGTGGAGAAGGACCTGGTTCGCTTGGAATATCCAATTGGCGCCACGTAGCGAAAAGAAGAAACGACTGGCGCGCTATTGTTAACTCGGCTATAATCGCGTAAGCGGTGTCTACGCTAGTAAAGAAGAAGAAGAGATATATTAATCAAGAATATTGTTGACTGAATATTACTGAATTAAGACAAACCTAAAATTTTCATAATTAAAATTTATAAATTATACTGTTAAAAATAAAGAATGATGAGGTCTTCTAGTATAATAATGGAATTTAAAGTAAATTTTTACAGAGTAATAAGATGCATTTTTGTCAAAAAGGCGTATAAGTTTGTAACTTATATGTGCATTGTTTATCTTAAGGTTTTCCTACTGGGCGTTTACAGTACTGTATTTCAAGGCATTTCAAAATTTATGCGAATTAGTAATGACTGGGGTAGCTAGTGCATAGAAAACCACACGTGAATGCAGCACATACATTTTTCATTGACAGCAGCGCCGCCAAGCACACAGCCACAAAATTTCCACCGTTGTCTCTAACCATCCACCAACAACCAGACAGCCACAATATCCACAGCGCCATCTTTACAGAGTTGAAAAAGCCTTCTTCTTAGCAAAAGGCGTTTGCAGCCCTGTGCTTCCATTTTTTCGCTAAGGTCTTCTGCTTTCTTCTTCTTTACTCACTCAATATAACATCTTTGGACTTTTTAAATATCATGCAGTTCGGGCTGCGGCATTGTTGCCTGAAGAAATGTTCATGAAACTCTTTTAATAAAGCAAGAAACAACGAAATTATATAACAGGATAAGGCAAATGAGAAGTTCTTACTAAAAGCGTAAAACTCCAGAGCTGGTAAGCATAGGGCGTGGTCTCACACTCGCATACTACACCGCGTACACAGGCACCTACGTCTGCTGCGAATACACATTGTTCACTTCTTTGAAAAAATCAACACTACAAAAAACAAGTAGTTCATCAAACCGTTAGAAAAAGAAAACGCATATGCGGGCACACATTCTTATAAGAAAAGCACTAGAAAGAAAGAACGGAAAATTGTAGCGTACGATTGTGCGGCTTTGTGTGTGACGTCTCTGCTACTGCCGATGTGTACGCGTTGTGTGGTTTATAGCTTGTCATGATGTGAAGTTTGGTTTGTTTACTCAAATGTCCATTAAAATAAGAATATACATATTAAATGAGTTTAACTTAACTGAAGCTAGAACCTATAATTTTCTTGAGATATTATGACTTATTTTCTTCTGCCACTACCATTTCCATTCACAAAGCATAATTCTTCTTTTCTTAAAATAATAATTATGAGTGGGATATGTTGGCAAACTTTATCAAATCCATATTTTGGATCTTATGTTTATAATATATTCGAAAACCATATAATATATACTAAGTGGGCAAAGCGGGTAATATAAAACTATAGTTTATATATATAGTACACAGTACATACATAAACCAAATTTCCTAAAATTCGAAATTGGATACAGAAAAGTATATTATACTTTGTAGTAGCTATTATGGAAATTAAGAATATACCTTCGTATATTCAATCCAGAATGCATGTACATTGAATTACCCATACTCGCAGTTTTTTTGTCCGACTACCCACATATTGACTCTAAGTCACAAAAAAGAACAGAAGTTATAGCTTATTAAATGTTGTATATTTTAAAAACTTATTTGTATTTAGAAAATATATTGTAGATACTTATAAAAAAACACATATGTATGTAGATACATATGTATGTCGATATAGTATATTCATATGATTATAAATGTGTATTATATTCACATAAGTTGACTTTAATACTATAATACAGTTGAATATATTACATAACCTAGATTTACCAAAAATAAAATTAACTCAACTCTTTTCTTAAGCGATAACCAAAAATTGTAGAATTGTAGGCACACAACAATAACATTACAACGACGTACGTAGTTTTCACAATGAAAAAATACCTGTGACTAAGAACCAGGGGTGGATCCATAGTAGATTTTTAGGGGGGTAACCATATAATTTTGTACTTGATTTGAGAAATTTGTAACTGTAGCCTATACAGGGTTTGTCCAGAAAGTAATAATTCTGAATTATTTAAAAAATTTATTGAATCTGGATAAACCTGCTGGATCATATCAAACGTCTCTGTCGCAGATTTACCGAGCTTCACACAGAATATAATTGGTTACCTCTTCTTTAACGAACTCTGCATTTTCGGCTTGCACCACTCATAGAAACACATCACGCGAAAAAGTTTATTCTGACTCTCGCTCCTAGTGCTCTTGTAACGCCCTCTACCGAATCCAGTTGCACGCTCTGAAGTATAGTCGCGGCGGAAGAAAATCAGTCCTATTACTTTTTAGACAACCCTGTAATTTGTTTTTTTTATACACATTTTAACATCTTTTTTATGACATAAAATCATTTTACTAAATCTTTCTTTACTTTCTGGTATTACCTTTAACTTGGTGGGGTGAGAACTCTCCCGTAGAGATTCAGATTTCTACTGAATAAATAATGGGGTCAAGGTCAGCCAGAACGATTGAGTGATAATTATCTCGCAAGCAAGTCAATTTGCTTGCTGTGATCGCTTTGCAAATTGTTCTTAAAAAATCTGTCACAAAACTCCACAATTGAGAATTACACACATAAGAACATATTTTATGGAATGTTGTCCGGTTTTCAAAAACTATTGAAACGAAATACTACCAGAATAGTGTCCCTGTCTGTCATTGGAAAATTCTCATGTCCGGTTAGAGGAACTTCTTATCAAAGTATTAGGTTGTCAAAAGGTATTTTTTTTTTTTTTTGAATTTTCAATTGTTCATAAAATTTTTTTGATGACTCATGCCCAGCTCTTGACCGATGCTACAGCTACTACTATGCCAGTCTCTTTCGACCAATTCAGCGATTTTATCGCAATTTTCGAGGACAGGCCTTCTGGAGCGTGGCGTATCTTCGACCACCTCTACACCAGAACGGAAACGTTGAAACTATCGTTGTGCGGTGGAAATGGAAACTGTATCGGGTCTATAAACTGCACAAATTTGATTGGCGGCTTGAGATGCATTTTTGTCTTTATCGTAGTAGTACTGTAAAATATGCCGTATTTTCTCTTTATTTTGGTCCATGTTTGCGACGCTATAACTCACGAACGACTTAAAAGAAACGACAATAAATTAAATATGTGTTAGCGTGGTATAAGCTTTCCAAAAAAGTATAGCATGACCCGATGCGACGAATAAAACTAGAACTACGAGCTCTCAGCGCCAACTAGGGAAAATACCGCAAGACTTTTTTGCCAACAATTATTAATGAAAACGTTTTGTTCATGAAATTTGGTTACGGGAGGTGTCCGGATAAGATACCCCCTTTTGATGATGACCATGGCTAACGCATTAAGGATTACGATTTAAGGGCATGCACCTGGAATGTCCAGTCTCTTAATTGGGAAGGTGCCGCTGCCCAGCTGGTTGATGTCCTCATGAAAGTAAAGGCTGACATCACCTCCGTCCAACAAGTGCCATAGACGGGACAAGGACAGGGTGGGCAAAGAAGAAAACTTTGGCACAACGGGCTGTAAATTCCGCCTCCACGATGAAACTGCCCCAAATGGGTTGATGCTGACTTCGCCGGGGCGCGAAATAAGGTTATATGACTAGATGTGTGAGCATGAAGAGTTTGACGAGCTGACCGATAGGGGTAATGCTTGAAAATTCTACGAAAAGATGCGGTGACTAACAGCAGGTTTCAAGACCGGCCCATATTCTTATATACTATTCAATGGTGATCTGGTGACTGATGCGCAGAGCATAATAAAATTATGGACGGAACACTTCCTTAGTGAACCCGATTCCAAAATCGAACACGATGGGAGTGCCGAGCTATTTAAATAAGGCGGCGAAGAACTGATAATGGCTGTAAAGTTACGTGTAAAATGACGTTGAGCAATACCAAAAGTTCCGTCAGGATCGGGAGGGATCTGGAAACGAAACGATTTCTTCAAGGTACTACTGGAGAAAAGAACTCGAGCTGCAGATCTGAAACGAGAAGACACAATTATTTATAAAAGTGTATAGCTGCTAGCGCATACTGGTATCATTGGCCTCAACATCCGCGACGTTGGTTCTGCTTTTCTAAAGTAAATGAGTCTGGTAGTGAACGAGGGCAAGACGAAATATCTCCTGTCATCAAAAAAATAGTCGACGCATCCGCGACTTTGTTCCCACCTCACTGTTGACACAGGTGCTACTTCGGACTGAGTACGCAATTAAGAAGTAAAGCCGCCTTTTGATGAACAGAGGCCAAATTCTAGAAGTCACTGATGAGCCGAGTTACGAATTGAGAGAAAGGTTCTGTATAATATTTATGGTACTTTGCGCATTGGCAACAGCGGGTATCACATACGATGGAACAGTGAGCTGTACGATATGTACGACGGCTTTGACATAGTTAAGCGAATTAAGAGGCAGACGGTAGGTCATGTCGTCCGAATTTACGAAAACACTCCAGCTCTGAAAATATTCGACGCAGTACCCGCCGGGGGAGCAGAAGAAGAGGAAGACCTCCACTCTGTTGGGAAGAAGACCATGGTGAAGGACCTGGCAACACTTTGACGCCAAACAGCGAAAAGGAAGAAAGCGCTGTTGTAATAATATAACCACTAATTTGTCATAGGAAATTAAAATTAGTCAGAATTTTTCAATTTCAATTTGCATATTTTTAAAGTGTAATACCATATAATAGAAAAATTCTCCCAAATCTTTAAGTAAATTCGTAATATACTTTTTCGATAAATAACAAACAGTTCTCAGGCGTTTTGGAACATTCGAGAGGTAGATAGCAGCAGCTGCAAAAGTCGAAGGTGTTCTTCTGAAAACTATGTTTTTTTTTTAAACTACAGGTCGAAAACCGTTCGGAAGATTGAAAAACTAGTTCCTCATCAAGGGATTTCTTAATTTCGATTTTTAATAAGCGATTAACTGACGGCTTTTCCCGAAAATCTGTAAAAAAAAGTTTTGAGGCCACCATTTTATTAATTAAAAATCTTCGATCCGACACTAGATTATCTACAAATAAAAAATATATTTTTACGATTGATTTTAGATGAAATCCGAAGGATTAGAGGTGCTCACTGCAAGGAGCTTCGGTAGGAACTACCATAGATCAAAACAAACAGCTATTCTCAGTCTATTATCTCTACCAAATCAAGTCGAAATGCAATTTTATGATGCTTTGTTTATAGTTACATATCTTAAGTAAAATAAAATAATTTACTGAAATGATGTTTCTGACTACACCGGACATCTTACTTCAACATTTTGTAACAACGCTAATACATATATGTATATACATACATATGTATGTATGTATGTACGTACTTTCCACTGTCGCCCATGGTATTTTCTTACATTAAGGTGTTACATGGGTTTCCTCGGACAAAAAAAGGGGATATATTATGAAAATTTCTTTATTTTTAAAGATATATAATCTTGACAACCGACTTTGAAAACGCAGCTTCAAGAAAAACGCATTTAGATTTTTTTATATACATGTTTAGCTGACCTCGAGAGCGCAACTGCTGGCTGTATCGCCAAACTATTACTCGAATCAACTTGAAGATTAAGGACAATATTATAGAGATTTGAAGCCATGAACCCATTTATAACCTTAAGTTTATATAATTCTGTACACTTTTATATTTACACCTTAATATATAAATAACGGGGAATACCTTAGAAAACGAGCAGGCGAAGCCAAACCACCCCATTGAATAGGATGACAGCAGGATGGCGCTACGGTGCAGTGCTGCAAGCATTCCAGACAAAGGGATTTACAAACTACCCATCAGTTGAAAGAAAAGTTGATGTTGCTCATTATACTAAATATTGTATGTTCTTGCAGCTTGCGCGTAAAACTGGATGGAACCTTCACACTCATACAACCGCATTTACCTATATACATAAGTATATGCTCCTGTATTTACACTAATAGTGGTAGGTTTCATAAGACGGAACACACTAACAACAACGAACTGGAAATTTTGTGGTTGGTGCTGAGTGTAGAGAGTATCAGCATAACGGCAACAGCGAAATTAGTAATGGCGTCGTCAGCCGACAACCAACCAATAACGGAATAAGCGGGCGATTGAGCAGAGAAACGGGTTGTGCATAGAATGAGAGAGGAGGTAAGCATCAAGATGTGTGGAATTATAACTTGTTTTTTGTCATACTTAAACAGCTTCTTGGACTTAGCTATGTAAAAGAACTAACAACAATGTATGCTTGTATTGATGCTTACAAATAATTATTTAAATTACATATTAGACTTGTCTTGCAGTATAATTGAAGAGAAGTTAGGCAAAATGGCGTCTTGTCGAACATGCAATAATTATGCGTGTACATATGTATGTATGTAGATATGTACATATAGTATAGTTATGAATATGTCTATAAAAAGGCTCAAGGCTTGAACTGCATTCGAATATACTTTTATGAATATATGTACATACATACAATATATGCATACACGTTTGTACATAGAAGAATGAGAAAAAATAGGTTTACATTAATCACAATTACATTAATTACAATTATTTATATTAATTACAGTCTTAATTCATACTTTTCCGGATTCCATAAATTATTAATATTATTGTCTAAATTCTTATTAGTAAAGTCTTCTGCTCACTAAAATTTTCCAGTAAATGAATTAAGTTTTTTTTTGTTGAATTAAAAATCAAAATGTAGGTCAAAGTGTGTTTAAAAAAATGTAAGTAAAACAACAAAAAACTTGTCAAAAATAGTCAGGCTCATTCAATAACTAAAAGATGGTAATATGAATTATTAACTATTATAAGGATAGACTTTATTTGTACTAACTGTGGCACATCATGCATCTATAATCCAGATCGATTAAAGTTCTACGTTTGAGTAAGAGCGGAAGACAATGTTCTGAGAAAATTTAAAGTAATTTTGTGGATAGTAGGAATGACAATATTTCAAACCCAAAAGTTCGACACTACCCTCATTGACCCATGAAATATTTCGTCATTTAAACTTTGAAAAATTTGGTTCTTGCTGGCTGTTGGTTTTCACAATGGGATTTAACAAATATTTCTGATTGTCACGATATTAATATTACAATTCAACTAATATTTGGGTACCTTCTATTAATTTACTATGTATACTCATATATTTTATCGGTCACCTTATTTGTCGCTTTAGAGTTTGAAGCGATTTGTTCCTAATGTATTTCTCAATGTTATGCAACTTCACACCACTCTCGAGTAAAACTAAGTATTTTTGGACGCCCTTGTTTTTTTTTAAATCTTAATGACACAATGTACAATGTACGCACCTTTATTTGCTACGCTAACTTATTTTCTATCTTAAACAATTTTAGTTGATTTGTCTCAATAATAACTACTCGTATAAAAAATAATTAAAATTTTATTTGGGCTAATTACAAAAAAAATGTGTAAAACTAATATATGTATAAGAACAAACGTGAACTTCGGTTGCTCCGAAGCTATAATACTCTTCAAAAATATAGAAGTTTGTATGCAAGAAATTTTTTTTGTTCGTTCAGTTTAAAATAAATGTGTAAGTTTCTTCAAATGTTGTAGCGTTGCCTCGCACAATAATCTAATCCAAGTTTCGTGAAGATATCTCTTCAAATAAAAAAGTGTTCCATACAAAAACTTGATTTCGTTCTGTTTGTATATCAACTACATAGTGGTCTGATCCAGAAAATCTTTTCGGCTTTTGAAGCGTTGCCTTGGACAATAAGTCATGCTAAATATCGTGAATATGTCTGCTTCTAAGAAAATTTTCTATACATGGCTTGATTTTGATTGATCAGTCCTTTTGACAGCAGCTGATAATTTGCTAACCAGTGTTGCAAATAATACAATGGCGTTTTAGTGTTGCTTATTTTGTTAGTGTAAAAGCAAAAATATACTCGCGAATTTGCAATTGCAAAGATGCAAGACCATTTGCACCAGATTTTGAATTGCCCTAGTATGAAAATATCTTTCGTTTCAAGAGTCGAACTATCATGATATAAGTTTTTAGGTAAAAGTTAATTTTAGTTTAGTTAATTTTGAAAAATTTAAAATCGATCCGGCTAAAAATTTAAAAATCCGGCTCCCACAAAGTTCTCTCATAACATGGTAAAATTTAATGCCTCGGGAGTATTTAGTCCTTTTAAATAGTACCGTTGTATGGAGAGTGCGCGGAATTATCCTACGATTTCGTCTATATCTGTCGGTAGAAGTTTTTATAAGATTTGCACTTACAGAATTTGATTGTTGTAGTTTAAGTTGTTTAGGAGATATGTACATTAAACTTGTTAGTGGGCGGGGCTATACATACTTTTTCAAATAATTTTGCCCACTGGCTCCCTGCTACTGTGATCCTCTGCACCAAATTACGGCTATAACACTGTGATGAAATTGAAAGGTGTATTTTTAATTTATGTTAGTGACAACTATGCTAAATTTCACGTGAGACACGCGTCGTTTTATTAGGCTCTAAAAGTGAATTCTTCGATTTTTACTATATCTGAATTTATTGAACAAAGAAGTGCGATAATGCACCATCTCATACTACATTGGATATTCGTGATCATTTCGCCAAATTTTCAACTAATATCGTCCCGCATTCGACTGATTTACCCTCATGTAACTTCTGGCTATTCAGCTAATTCACATGACGACTTCGAGGACACCGTTTTGACTCAACTGAGGATATAATAGCTGAATCGAAGAAGGCTCTGATGGCTATCATGACGGAGAATATTCCAAGTGCTTTGATGACTGGAAAACTCGTTGGCATAAGTGTATATCAGCGGGAGGGGATTACTTTGAAGGAGGAGGATAAAATTTACATATAAATTTGATATAGTAGTATATCATAATTTAGGGCTTAGCGCTATATTTGTCTCCGGTTAATTCTTATTTGTGAACGTGGTAGTGGTCCGATTACAGTCACCTACGAATGTATGTTATTTGTAAAGTATATATTACCTAGCGAGTCTTCATTATAATGGCAAGACAGTATGAGAACACAAAGATATAAAATGAGAAGAGAATCCATATATGTAATTAAATTGAATAAAGTAAATTTATTGTTTTATGAATATATCTTAATTTACAATCTAAAACATATAACAAATGTAAATAACTATAGTGATTCAAATTGATGCATTAAGTGCAATTTGGCCTTAATATAAGGTTATTTAGTGACTAGTATTTATTAAGCTAAAGTACGTAAAGTGTATCAATATTATTTGTATTATATACTTTGGTATTTCTTACGATCTAAATGGCAGGTCTAGAGTATGTAGTCTCTTCTTTTAATAATAAGTCAAGATAAAGATCTTCTTATACCCTTCTTGCCATAAATATATTATAGCTTCGGTGCAGAAGAAGTTAACGTTTTTTCTTGTTTCATCGTTACATCAATCAAGCAACAACAACAGTTTCTTTAAGTGGTGGAATTTTGTTGCTGATATTTTTAAGGCGTTTGATCTTAGAAATTTTCTTCGTTTCACAGTTTCACAGAAGAAGCTTGAGCACAAAGCTTTTATTTTTAGATTGAAGAAAAATGGTTGCAACATATGTATAGTATATGCAGTTAAAGTCTTGGAGAGCGTATAATAAAATAAAAATTTGTGTAATTTCTTTAAGTGTTTGAGAGATAGAACCACGTATACTTCCCATATAACGCAATTTTAAATTCCTATAATTTATTTACTTTCTATTATACGAATCAAGAACTTATCAATATATCCGGAAGAGACTTTTTACGACTATTTTCTTTGTGGTGCGCCACCTTATGAGTAAAATTTGTCCAAATCGAATAATTCAAGACCACATATACCGGAAATGCTAACCCCACAGCCAATGGCAATATTTCCCTTAACCCCCAAAGACATAATAGAAAAATTTAAATTTTCCGGCTTTCTTTATACCCTATAAACTTGTGTATGCATGTATACATATTTCATTTATCTTAATTATATTTAGTGGAAGTATTTTTCTTCTAACGAAGCATCTCTGTACCTGAATTGAAAACCATCGGTTTAAAACTTGACCTAGTTCCCATTTAATTAAAATCACAATTTTCAAACATTCGGTTAGCCTTATACCGTGTACATATGTATATTTTATTTATTTATTTATTATTTGTAAAAAAAACAATGCAATTATTTTTATACATTAAATATAAGGAGCTCTAGCTGCAGAGGCTTTCAGCCCAGCATATGTACATATATACTTGTAGTCATTATCCTCAATTTAAATCTTCGGACGATTTCGCGTCAACTCAATATATTAAATTTTGCCTTTTCGGTTGAGGTTATGTCAGATATATCTCATTTGAGGACGAATTTAGTGTAAATTTCGGTGACGGAAAGTAAAATATAGTTATTAAACTAAATTATTTTAAAATATCTCAATAACATACCATATTTGGTTGGATTCAAAGGATCATGTAAGAGATTGTTAGTTTTGTTTGAATCAAACACCTTTTGTTTACAACAAGTCCACACTATGCATCAAATTTTGTATTCGGGCAATACTACATAGTAGTCACATAGCCTGTGACAAAGCTTTCAAATCCATGGCAGTGGGGTTGTATATATGAAAGAGAAAGTTTCTAAACTCAGCAAGGCAAAAATTAAAGAGGAAGCATTTGTAGGTCCACAAATAAGGGAACTGATAAAGTATAAGAGCTTTTGGGAAAATACTGAATGATCAGGAAAAACTAGCTTGGAAATGTTTTGTGAACGTTGTCCAAAGTATTCTAGGAAACGATAAAGCGGAAAATTTTTTAAACTTAATAAATGAACTTAAAATGTCATATGTGACCTGGTCTACGGAAAGGAGACTTAGGTGTCAAAAAATCCAAAAATCAATTTTCAATTTTTAGTTGATTCGGATGGAAGATGAGATTTTTAACAGCTGTTTCCCAGAAAACTAGTTTTCGCACGTTAGATCCCTTTTCGTAGACCAGGTCACATATAAAGATTGGGTTATGTAATATGCCCCTAAAAATACGTATGCTGGATTCTCATCTGGATTTCTTTCCGGAAATTTAAGCTCTATCAAAGGAAATGGATCGCAGAAATCCAAGCAGATTATTGTTAGACCTAAAAACCTTCTAAAAGCAAATATTCATTAAAATAATATAATATAATTCTATATTAAGCATAACTTCTTTAAATGTGACTGATGTTTGTATGTATTGTCTCATATTTTTTTAATTATTTAAGTTTTAATGAATAGGTGTGCAATTTTTATATTCTTGCAACCAGTTGCTGCAGAGTATCATAGTTTTGTTCACCTAACGGTTGTACGTATCACCTAAAACTAAGCGAGATAGATATAGGGTCATATATAAATGAGACAAGAAAAGTTGAAATACGGTTGACTGTCTGTCTGTCTGTCCATCCGTGCAAGTAGTTAATTGAGATATCTCGATGAAACTTGGTATTTGGATTCCACTCCTTTCCCCACATTTTACCACTAAGATGGTATGAGAAAGCTTTATGGGAGCGGGTGTGAAAATTGAACGACGGGAGTGGCACCGCCCAATTCTTGTAGAAATCCCACATCTCGGGACCCGACTAACCGATTTCGACAAAATTTAGTAAGTATTCTTTTTACATTCTTATGTCATATTGTGAAAATGGACGAAATCGGACCCAAACCACGCCTACTTCCCGTACGCACAATTTTAAATTCCATTTGATTCATTCAGTTTCCAGTATAATAAAGAAGCAATTAATATAGCGGGAAAAAATTTGCACGAATAATGTTCTTATTGTCTGCCACATGAAGGATGGAGTCATGTGTAGAACTTCACGCAAATGAGAAAAGTTCTCTGTTCGCCCTTCACTTGGGAGTGGCCATATACGATTCCTTTACATACGGCTTAAGGAGCTCACGGCTTCCGGTTTTAGACCAAGTATCCCCTGGGTAGCCTAAGAACATCTATTCGAAGGCGAGCTAAAGTGAGGAGGCGAAATATCCCCTACACAGGGTCGCGCGCTGGGTTTGAGGTCCGCCACGTATAAAGGCCCTTATGAAGAGATACCAACTGCCTCGGATGAGAGACCCCCGTTTTGATGACGACCACAGCAAACGAAGCAAGGATTATCATTTGAGGGCATGCACCTGGAATGTCCGGTCCCTTAATTGGGAAGGTGCCGTTGCCCAGCTGGTTGATGTCCTCGTGAAAATAAAGACTGAAAAGGCAGACGTCCCAATGTCAAAATCGTGTTTGGCGACTTTGACGCCAGAGTGGGCAAGGAAGGTGTCTTTGGCGCACCATTCGGTAAATTCAGCCTTCACGAGGAAACATTCCCAAATGTGTTGAGGCTGATTGACTTCGCCGGGGCCCGAAATATGGTTATCTGTAGTACTAGATTCCAGAACAAGCAAATACATCAAGCAACCTGGCTGTCTCCGGACCAAACAGATCGATCATGTTGTGATAGACGGAAGACACGTCTCCAGTGTTTTAGATGTGCGTGCGCTCCGAGGTCCTAACATCGATATGGATTCACACCCGCCTCTGTGCAGCACAAAACGCACGTCAACAAACGCAAGGAAGGTTCGACGTCGAGAAGCTGCAATTACAACAGACAGCTGAACGATTTTCTAGTCGGCTTGCAATCCTGCTCTCTGAGAGTACTCGCCAACAACTTGATATAAGGAAACTGTGGGACGGCATTGCAAACTCCTAACGTACAGCTGCAACCTAAACCATTGGTTTTCCGAAAATGCAAAAGACCAGTTGGTATGACGAGGAGTGCCGTGTCGCGGCGGAGAGGAAAAAGACTGCCTACCTCTCAACGTTACGATCGACCACAACACTTGCGCGATGGGATAGATACCGAGAGTTGAAGAGGGAAGTGAGACGCATTTACAGACAGAAAAAGAAAGAGCCCGAAATGAGTGAGTATGAAGAGCTTGACAAGCCGGCCGACAGGGCAAAACGCCACGAAAAGGCGAACACGATTCCCCAATCGATTACGATGGAGCAGACGTTCCATTGCCCGACCATGAAGAAGTTCCAATAGCAATAACACATCTGAAGAACAACAAAGCGGGGGGGCCGATGGTATGCCGGCCGAGCTTTTCAAACACGACGGTGCAGAAGCCGCCTTTGACATCACGAAAAGGAGCTGCCTTTATGCTTCGGTGTCTGAATTTGTTATCTCCGCAAAGCTAATATGTCTGTGTAAACTGACGTTGGGCAACACTAGAAGCTCCGTCAGGATCGGGAAGGACCTCTCCGATACCAAACGAGGTTTCAGACAAGGCGATTCTCATTCGTGTGACTTCTTCAACCTTCTTCTGGCGAAAATAATTCGAGCTGCAGCACTAAACCGAGAAGGTACAATTTTCAATAAGAGTGTACAGCTGCTGGCGTATGCTAGTGATATTGACTTCATTGGCCGTAACAACCGCGCCGTTAGTCTGCTTTCTCCAAAATGGATAAGGCAACGAAGCAGATGGATGTGGTGGTGAACGAGGGCAAAACGAAATATCTCCTGTCATCACACAAACAGGCGTCGCCCTCATGACTTGGCATCTACGTCACTGTTGACAGTCATAACTCTGGAGTTTGTAGATAATTACGTCTATTTAGGAACCAGCATCAACAGCAACAACAACGTCAGCCTCGAAATCCAACGCAGAATATCTCTTGCCAACAGGTGCTGCTTCGGTCTAAGTAGGCAATTGAGAATTAAAGTTCTCTCTCGACGAACAAAAACAAGAATCTCTAAGTTAGTAATTATTCCCCTCATGCTATGTATATTGTGCAGAGGCATGGACGATGGCAACATCTGATTAGTTGACGTTGCGAGTTTTCGAGAGATTTAGGTCCTTTGAGCGTTGGCCACAGCGAATATCGCATTCGATGGAACAATGAGATATACGACGATATTGACATAGTTGAACGAATTAAAAGGCAGCGGCTACGCTGGCTAGATGATGTCGTTCGAATGGTCGAAAACACTCCAGCTCTGAAAGTATTCGACGCAATACCAGGACAGTAAAGAAGAAGAAGTGTGCCACATTATGACCAAAAGTTGTTTAAATACAATAAAAACTGCTTAATATAGTACCGAATATTTAGACGGCGGTACCTTTAGTTAACTTTTGATCGAAAATGCCGGTCAATGTGAGATAATCCTTCTCTTATAATGACTGCATATACCGTGCCCAAAAAATAAGGTGACATTTGAATTTAAACTGCGCGCGTCGAAGGATTTGGAGAATTATTATTTTTTAGGTTGGTAGTACTGTCAGTCACATTTATCTCAAATTTCATGTCAAAATATTAATTAGTGTTTGAGATACACTTGTCGTTTTGTGAGCTGGTAAAAGTGAGTTTTTCATTTTTTGCGATGTCGAAATTTGTTGAGCAAAGAATTTGCATTAAATGATCATTTCGCCAAAGGCTTAACCCATATCGTTCCGCAACCATCGTATTCACCTGATCTTGCGCCGTGCGACTTTTGGTTGTTCACCAAGCTCAAAAGACCGCTCCGGGGACACCGTTTTATACAATATTCAAGCCGCAGCGAAGACGGAACTGAAGGCCATCCCAGAAAGTGACTACAACTAGTGTTTCGAAGATTGGAAAATCCGTTGGCATAATGTACAACATCTAGTGGGGATTACTTTGAAGAGGATGAAATTGATTTGTAAGAATAAATAAAGAGTTTTCAAAATAAACACATTTGCACCTTTTTGGGGACAGACTACTTAATACAAAAATTTTCGAAATTCCGGGTGACTTTGTACAATGAAAATAAAATAGCGTGTTTTATTGAAAACAGTGTATCTTTGTGCCTCAAATAGATAAATTTGAGCGAAAACTTGGCCCAGCCTCTATATTTCTTATAACAGAATTTCCGAACATCCGGGTGACTTTACTCTGTATGATTAGCTTTACACCTTAAAGTATTTCCCTGCTTTGGATTCTTGCAAGTTGCAAGAGTAGAAAATGTTCGGTTCCACCCGAACTTAGGTCTTTCTTATTTGTTTTTAAATAATTTGTACACATTTTTTAAATATTTGACCATAAGTAAACAATAATAGCTCACTTATAGTAAATCTATACTCATTGATCATATTACTTTACACACTGTTTATATTACCTTAAATTTCGCATCAATTCTTTTCGAGCTGTAAATGCGCATCCTACAACAATTGATATTGCAGCATAAAACATTTTTTCTAAGCTAGTTGATTTAAACAATATTCAATTAAAATGCAGTATTGAAAAACGCCTTATGGTAGTATATCTGAACCTTCGTAGAAGTTGTTGTTGTAAGTAGTATATCCAAACTAGTTTTGCGAAACTTGGGAATGATAACAGATACAAATTGATAGCAACTGCGCAAGCAGTAAGCATATATTTTTTTAACAAAAAATAAAAATATTCTCAGATTTTAAAACTGGAAAAAAGTAGAAAATTTAGTAGCAGATATAAATAAAGGTATTTAAGAAAATACCGGTTTTCTTTTTACCGACTAAGTGAATAAAAACAATGAAATATAACCTTCCCTCCAAAAAACACATAACAGACTGGACAAAAAGCGGTCGCTGCGTTCTTGATTTGCCTGGCGGATGGTCAGCAACTGATCAATCGCAACCAGTGTAACGTTAGGATAGGGGTGCTTGTCTGCTTGTAGGACTGTTATAAAATTGACAATAATGCAACAGGGAGAATTTGAAAATTTCCTGCTTTTATGAGAAAAGTTTACTAAGGAACTAGTTTAATATTCTTTTGTGTTGTCTTATTCTTTTCCTTGATTTTAAGGTCAGTTTGTTGCAAAATCACTCACCGGACCTGTTTATTTTCACATAACAAAACATTTCTTTTATTTTGGATCGTACGCTGGCCAGTTAGTCGAGAAAATTCAAATGCAATACCGAGTTGAGTACACGTTAATTCTAATGTATCTTACATTTTAAGAAACTACGTAAAAACAGGAAAGACTTACACTCCTATTCTGTGCTCTTGACAAATTTGACATATTCCTAATTTATTAAGCATTTCGTATTCTGTGTCTGTTTTATTTTGTTGTTAAGATGTCAAATGCTCTCGATTGTGCATCTTGCTGTGAAAATGAAAGATATTTTACTTTTGTTATTAGAGTTAAACGAAGTTGAAAACTGCGGGAATAGGGATCGCGCGCGACATTTAAAAAGTTTACGCCACGACAGCAATCCGTTTTCTTTGAGCGAGAATACCTTTGTGCAAAGTTTTCGATTCACTCCGTTGCCTAATTGATGAACTGGCCACACTCGATAACACTGTTTACCATTTTTGGGATTATTTTCTGAGGGGTGAGAAAATCCAAGTTAGGGTGATGGTACTAGGTCAGCATAGTAAAATCCTCAAAGGGTTTGGCGTTCGTATGTGTCAGTTTTTTTTATGACCTTTTAAATTTTTTCCTTATCTTGATGTTTTTTTTTCTTGTTTTTTTTTGCCAAAATGTTACAACTAAGCTAAAAAACATCAAGATAAGGAAAAAATTTAAAAGGTCATAAACAAAAACTGACATATACGAACGCCAAACCCTTGAGGGTTTTACTATACTGACCTAGTACCATCACCCTGACTTGGAATTTCTCACCCCCCAGATTAGCTGTTGTACTGTGTAATCAGAATACGTCACTACCTTTAACTGTAAGGGTTCTAGCAGGTTTGAACTTCTTTGGACAAGGCTCATACCAGAAATGTGTAGGTAACAACGTCAACTTACCCATGAGTCAGTCGTCCCTTTCAAGATGAGCGGGCTGAAGCAAAACTTATTGTGAAGGTGAAGGGAGGAGAAATAAAGTTTCCCAGTTCAACAGAGGAAGAAATTTTTATAAAAACGGGGTAAGTAGGAGTTTCAGAAGACTTTGATTCTCCAATTAATGCTTATAACTCTTCGCAGTATTTGCGCGAAGATGAAAGAACAATACCAAAATATATATCAACTCTTCAGTTATATATATATATATACAGAAGCCAATTCATATATTATATGTATATACATATTCTCACAATTCGACTTTCGAAATACACTGCTTACTTGCATTATTTGCGTATATATTTTTCCGTTTTGTTAAAAGAATTCAAGTTGAAATTTGTATTCCATTTCGTTTTTATTTTAAAACAAAAAAACCAAACTTATTAACTTCAGTAAATATTAATTAAAAGGTATTATGCATAAGTTATTATTATTTTAATCAAACTTTAGAAATTATTATTATTTTAAATTATTATTATTAGAATTTAGAAATTATGTTATGAAATTAGTTAGGCTTTGAATGGCCTGCACCATTTCACGATGTTCCTGTCGCCTTTTCTCTTCAGCAGCATTCCTTTTAGATATATCAGCTACCAAAGTGCTGAAAAGTTTATTGCGTGCACTTCGTGATAACGGTGATGTTGGAGCATCCTTAAAAGAAAAAATGTAATAACAAATTGCAAAAAATGTATAAATTTTGTAATGATATCATAGTGAAAACTCACCTGGTTTTCCAAACTAAGCAATGGCTGGATGGTGTCGATGGTTCTGATATAAATGCTGTTTTTTCGGAATTTGAGGTTGTTGGTACGGGACTGCATAGTTGCAGAGCACTTCCCGTGGGTGATTTTGGGCATTCAAAGGTTAAAGTCTCTATTGGCGTTACGCCAAAACTTTGGACATCTTTTATACCGTCCACAGCAGCAGACTCAAATGTGGATAAAGCCTTTTCTTCAAATTCGGTCATCGGCTTGGAGCTTGGACCTCGCCTGTGAGCTGTGACTTTTCCAAACGCCTAACGTCTACAAATTAACACGATGTAATAAATAAACGAATATATGTATCAACATAAACTTAAATGTTACCTCTTTGCATTTTGCAACAATTTGTATTTGGCCTCTACAAGCATTCAGTTCATCTGCCAGCTGTTGCCATAATTCCCTCCTATCAAAAATAGTTAAATTATAAATTTTGTTAATAATTAATTGATATATTTGAAAAGTTACGTTGCAGAAGAGTCGATCTTATACAAGATTGTATAATACAATTGAGAGCGTATGCCTATGATATCCACATCATTGGCCATAACAACCGAGCGCCGTTAGTTCTCCTTTCTCTAGGTTAGACAAAAAAACGAAGCATCTTCGCATTCGCGGCTTGGCTCCCACGTCATTAACAGTCATAGCATCGAGTTCCAAGATAATTTCGTATATCTTGGAACCAGTATTAACATCAACAACAACGTCAGCCCCGAAATCCTACGCAAGTGCTTCTTCGGATTGAGTGGGCAATTGAGAAAGAAAGTTCTCTATCGACGAACAAAGACCAAATTCTACAAGTCACTCATCATCACCGTCCTGCTATATCGTGCAGAGGTGTAGACGATGACAACATCTATTGAGTCGGCGTTACGAGTTTTCGATAGGAAGGATCTGCGGAAGATATATAGTACTTTGCGCATTGGCAACTGCAAATACAGTAACTTTGTAAATTATTTTATATAATATAATTATATAATTATTTAAAATATGTAAAGAAAGTTAGCCAGAATTCCGAACTAAAATTCTTGTCCCCTAGGTAATTTTAACTTTTCTATATGGATGGGACCGCTCTGGTAGTAGTAGTTTGTTTTTGTTAGCTATACTATCATCAAAAATAAAAGACTACTTCTGAGTTTCTATGATACATATACCTCACACAGGTTGATCGATGTTTTCGATATAAAGTTTCAAATTTTGGTCTAATGTGGTGTACTTCAGGGGCATTTTTCGTTCAAAGTTTTATCCAAAAGCGTTTTGGTTTGTATACTGTGAAAGAAATAGATGGAATTTAAAATTTTGCTTTGGATCTTTAAGTTTTAATATCTTCAGAAAGATTTACTGTATGAAAATGTGATTTTTTGGAAAAGCCAATTTCCAGCTAACTATAATGATATGTTTATAGTTACAGTATTCGAATTTCAAACTGAAAACAAGATTCCAACGTGATTTTGATGAAAAGTTGGGAACAGGAACTTTTTAGTAATAAGCTTTAGGATAAAATTTCAAGAGATTTCCGTTTTACCTTCTTAAAAGTTTGTAGTCTGTTTTTAGTTTTAAAAAGTGGCATACAAATTAAACACCTTATTATGTTTACACTTTTGAACCGCGACACTTCAGTGAGTTTTAGTCGATATGCTTGTAATGCATCGAAACTTGAAATTTATGTTATGTGGTGCATCGATTTGAAAATTAAAGATTTTTATTGAAGGATTTAAAAATTATGGTATTCATTGGTATAAGTTTATAAAAATAATCTATCTAGTAAATAAAAAAGTAATCTGTATAATTTTAAGTTAGTTTTTACAAACCCCAATATTCTTTTCCTAGGCTTTGCAAAAGTGAAATAATATTCAACCTTATAAGTTTTTTTATATTTCATTGTTTGCTCACTGTCTCTCTAGCTTCCGAAAACAAACGTTCAGATGGAACTGATGTAGCAACAATTGTTAAGTTTTCAAAAGCTACTTTATCTTATATAATTCAGGAAATTGTGTTTGTAAATCTATATTCCGCATTTTCCGCTAGCTTGTCAACTGGAGTGTGCAAATATTATATATGGCTGGCTCATCTGTCATATCCAACAAATTGTTTCAGTTTATCTTCCAATTTTTTCGGACTGACTTGTGATGATCAGTCCAAATACTAAACGAGTTTTCAGTTTCATAAGAGCTATGCCTCTCTCGGGTTCTGCAATAGCATTAACCCTCATAATTTCTGCATGGTCCTTTGTTATCATAAAATAATCATTTGCAAAATGGCGTCGACTAGACATGGTCGAACTATAGAAGCCCATGTTTGAGCTCTTCAACTGTTTAGAAATTTGATGATGACAATATTTTATGAACAGAAGGCGAAAAGTATAAAAATTTATTCGTGGCCACCGCTTACGCGGTTATAGCCGAGGTTAAAAAAGCGTGCCAATCCTTTCTTCTTTTCGCAACTTAGCGCTAATTCGAAATAACAAGTGGAGATAGGTCCTTTTTCACCTGATCTTTCCAACGGAGTTCATGTTTTCCTCTTCCTTTGCTTCCCCCTTCGGGTACTGCGTCGAATACTTTCAGAACTGGAACGTTTTCACACTGTCGTAGCCGCTGCCTCTTAGTACAGCTCATCGTTCCATCGAGTGCGATATTCGCCGTTGATATGCAATAAGCAAAGCATCATAAATTTTCCGCAGGTTCTGTAGAAAATTTACTATTTTGATTAAATTAATTTTTGGAAAACAATTCTTTCTTATTTTATATGGTTCAAAAAATAATTTTTGAATATGTAATGTGAATGTCCCAATTACAGTGTACTAAATTTAATTTAAATATGAGTGCATAGGTACATATGTTAACTGAACATATTCATACTTGCATACTTTGCATTTAATTAATATTTTCCTTATGTTTTTATAATTTTTTTTTTTCATTCTCATTTTACTAATTGCAATTTACGCAATAGAACACCAGCCACTCAGCCCATATGACGAAACATTGTATCTGTAATTTTTTTTTATTGTATTCAGTAATGTTTACAATGTCATCATGGAAAGATATACATACATACGCAAGAACTACGTTTACAAATTATTCAATTTTATTATCAAAATAATCGTTCTCCAACTTTTCGTGACATTTTATGATCGCAATAATCGTAAATCTGTGATCACTGAAAAGTTTACATATGTGTGTTTCACGCAAAGTGATCAACTGCAGATTGAAATTTGTTACGAAGCCACGAAGAGGTCACCCTAATATCGGTCGCCCAAGGCAAGGCAAGGCTAGAAGCACTCCCAGGATGCGATGACATACGTGTTGAATTTTGGACCACGGTCAATCAACAATCGATCGTCACGATGTCATAGCACAACTTCTCAAACAACAGTTACGATGTTTGATGGTGTTGTTGGATGCAAGATGTATTATGTGGAGTGGCAAAAGAGAGATTTGTGGCACGTACACATTCTTTTTTGGATGGTGATTACACCAGATCAAATTGATGAAATCATTTCTGCGGAAATTACTGATGCAGAGAAAGATCCAGTATTATAAGTGGTGAAAACCAATATGATTCATGGACCTTTCGAACATTACAATCGCTTTTCGATTTGTGTGGCTGCCAATAAATATACGAAAAACTCTCCACGTGCTTTTCTTTCGGAAACACTAACTAGAAATGATGGATATCAACTCTATCGGCGTAGCTCACCAGACGACAATGGCAGAACATTCACGTTATTGGTCTTGAACGAGATGAGATCAGCAAGTATCAAATGGTCGATACGTGAACTGCAATAAAGTGCTTTGCAGGATATTTAATTTTGCAATTCATGAACGTTTTCCGACCATTGTGCGTCTTGCAGTTAATTTGGAGAATGACCAAAGAGTATATTTCAACTCAGAGAACACAGTACAGCCAATGGAAACACCGCCAGCAACAAAATTAACATTTACGAGTTTTTTCTCAACTTTCGCCAGTGATCTGTTTGCTCTATTCGGAAATATCATCATAGTTACGCAGAAAGGAAGGCAARCCAGTAGATTGACATCCAGGTGTGTTCTTAACTAATTTCTTAAGACGAATTTATACAATCTACCCGTAAAATGACGATGGTTTCTACCTTCGATTAATGTTCGCGGTTCAACTTCATTTGAGTCATTGCGAACTGTGAATGGTACGGTGTGTGCAAGTTTTGGAGAAGTATGCCAACGAACAAAAATAACAATGCCAAAGACATTTTACATCGTCTTCGCTAAAACTTGGAAATGGGCCAATTCCGGTTGATATTTCCGGCGGTTTCATATCAATTCCATTCGCCAGTTAATAAATTCACGAAAGATGAAGTCATCACGAATGTTTATCCGAAAATTGGCCAAATTATCGTAACTACGATTCCTTAAGTGCACGTGCAATGTTAGCTGCCAAAAATACGATKTTTTTGACTTAAACTGGAAGATTCAAAGTCAAATTCCGTTAGACTTGCGCTCATGCAAATCGATCGATCTATCTTCTTGATAATAAAGACGACGCCGTGACTTATCCTGTGATATTTCATAATTCTTTGTAGAGGCTTGGTATGCTACCGCATCATTTGCGTCTCAAAGTTGGATCTGTCGTTATTAAGCTTCGCAATCTTCCTGCACCGAAACTGTGTAATGGAATCCGACTGATTGTGACCCACCTATCGAATAAAAGTGGACATAATGCTTGATTCTACGAATTCCTTTGAGTCCGAATGATTTGCCATTTCAGTTCAAACGTATTCCGCTTCCAGTGAAAATTGCATTTGAGGTAACGATCAACAGGACACAACTTGGTTTTCCAAGTTTGGAAGTTTATGTTTTTCACACGTTCAGATATACGTGGCGTGCTCACGAGTTTAAAAACCATATTTTCTGTACACCGAAACAGAAACCATAAAATTTGGTTTATCAAGCAACGTCACATTGAAAAAAAATGATAAATTCAATTTTCTTTTCATTTCAAAACACAAAATTTCACGCAGGACAACGGCTGCGGGGTCAGCTAGTAGAATATATAAATTTATTCAGTTTAACTAAAAATTATATAATATTTCACTTCAGTGAATTCATTTAATTTGAAAATTGTCAAAAGTTACTTAAAAGATACGTTATTTTTTTCTGACGTTTCTGTTTTTCAGAACTCACTTCAAAAGCCTCTAAAGGATCTATATTGTTATGGAAAAAATAGTCACGCAGCGAATCTAAGCTTAGCAAGGCATTTTTCTTTGAGGGGTGTTTAATATAAGTATGTATCAGATTGCGCGAACACTTCCTCATCTTCAATAGAATTTTCATTGACTGCCAATACGTCCGCAACAATATCCTCTGTCCGACATGGTTCGAAAGCAGACAAGTTCATTATCGCATTGAATATATTCGTTACCAAGTGTACACCATTCATAGCTTTCGCCTTCTGTGGCTGCAATCTCATCTGTAATGAATTCAACATTGTAAATTAATGCCTGAAATTAAAAATTTTGCATATTTGATACCATCCAAAATAGTGAGCGGTTTCAGGAATTCAACTATGGATAGGCCCTTCTCCAACGCACAAATTTGTTTTTTTATTAGGATTTGTCGATATTCTATTTTAAATTATTGGATAATACCTTGATCAAGTGGCTGTATAAGGGCAGTTATATTTGGTGACAAAAATTCAATCGTAATATTTGAGAATTTCTCATCTGTATTGTGGCAAGGAGCATTATCAACAATGAAAAATATCTGCTTGTTATCTTTCTCAAGATTTTGATTGAGATCTATTAGAATCTTTTTCTAAATAACACTCGTGATCCAAGCACTTCTATTACTATATTATGGCAGCGGTAGCTGTTTTTCTTTAAATGACCGTGATTTAGCCGACTTTCCAATGCAATACGCACGTTTATATGTGCCGGTTGCATTACATAGAGACAGAAATGTGAGGCATTGCTTTTGAGTTTTGAATCCCTTTATATTTTCATTCTTGCCTTTGTAGCAAATTTTTCAAAAATATGAGGCAAACGGTTAGAGATGAAGGCTTCTGCACTAGTTGCGTTACTTTCGCCAGCTTCTCGTAAATCTTAGAGAAGTTAAGAGCATTTTGCTGGCACCAAAGCTGCAACCAACTACGGTCTGGCACATAACCTTTGTTAAGGCAATTCCTGTGCTTTAGAAAGCAAGACAGGTCCGCTAACAATTTCATTTTGAGAGCGAATTTGGGTAAACCAGGACAACAAGGTTCTGTCACGTGCGCGGCTTTTCTATCCCGTTTCCTATTGGGATTTGTTATGGCGCGTTTTTTCTCTCTTGAATTTGAATGCGCGAATGTGCTTAAGGGGGTATCCTAGTCTAGAAATATGAAAAAATCGGAAACTTTTTTTCATAATTCGATAGTTATGATATTCAAAATTCTCCCTAAAAGGATTTTTCAAACTCAAAATATTTTGAAAGTTATAGCCATTTTAGCGACGTGGCAACTATACCGGTTGAGCGAACTATACTATATTTATGACGCTGCCCGAAACTTAACATAAAACTTTAAAAGCGTTTTTGTCAAAACTTCTTTTTTTGATGCTGTAGCCACAATATCTATAGTTATAATCAGTCGATTTATTTGAAATTTGGCATGAATATTCTTTAAATATATCTATATCACTAGAGGCAATAAAAAATTAAAATTTATAATATTCTTAAAAAAATCGATAAAATTGAAAAATTGGTGAAAAAATCTACATTTTTTTTGAGTAGCCGCCATTTTATGAATTTTTTTTTTTTCAGTTTTGCTGCTTCATGATAGCGGCATTCGTACTCATTAAGAATCTGTCATTGTTTTATTTTTCAGATGACGATAAGGGGAGAAACCATGGCGATGAGGATACGGTCCTACTTCAATTTTGTGGAAAAGCTGTTGATATCTCCTTTGTCAATAAAAACGCGTTTATTTTTGAAAATAATTACTACATCGTATTCTTTTGATTCAATCAAAATTACCTGCTCTTTGAATCGTTTCGAGAGTTGTAAATAATTATAAGAACTTTCTTAATGAAAATGGTTTGTTTGAACTTCCATAGAAATTGTTTGATTTTGCTCCTCTTCAGCGTTCAAATCATTAATTTTTAACATTTGTTTAACGGTCATTCCCAAATTTTTGGTATTCATCATATTTCTATTGTTACTATCAATTTGGCTCATGGATGATGGATTTTTACATCATACTCCACCAAATGTACTAACCAACTCTGTAGCCTGTCATTTATATCCTTAACACAATTTCCATTTCGTATAAATAAGGTCTGTAATATTTTATTGTCCACACTATCGCTAATAACTCTTTTTCGATAGTTGATTAGTTTATTTCATGAGTGTTTAATGCTCTCGAAGCGTATGAAATTGGATGCTCATCTTGAGTAAGAACTGCTCCAATATCAAAGTTACTACTTTTGACCTATTATAGCTTCCACGATAAGGTACCTGAAGCATTAAATTCATCAGGTATGGGAGTAATTATTCTGCGCGTCACTTGACTGATACCATTTATTGTCCTGTACCACAGAGGTGTATATAAATGAAAACAAGTAAGGAAGGGCTAAGTTCGGGTGTCACCAAACATTTTATACTCTCGCATGACAAGTTTCATCAAGATATCTCAATTTTTACTCAAGTTACAGCTTGCACGGACTGACGGACAGACGGACGGACGGACAGACAGACATCCAGATTTCAACTTGATCACTTTGGTATATGTAACTATATATCTGACGATATATACCATTATTAGCAAGGTTTTTTTAAGGAAAATTTTTGTCGAAAATGTTTAGTTTAATTAAACTTGTTACAATTGTTACAGATATTAAGGGCAATTTGCAAGTGAAGGCATTTTGGTAAAATTTACATCCTCCTCTACATTATCCCCCTCCATCGGCTGATAACTTCTTAGTGACTCGGTCGGACCACGTCTAGCACTTTGACTATCAACACTCATGTATGAATTAGGCTTGGTTTTATAATTATTGTATCTATTGTTATAATTGGAAACTTGATTACTATGTTCTCTAATACTTTAGTTCGGATTGCGTCTCTTCTACACTGAGTTCTGTTGATTACAGCTACTATAGCTATTATTGGTTTGAATAATTTGACTATTTCTCTCTTTAATATATAGTATTTACTAGTTTCGAACGTCTTCTGGTTATATATTTTCCTATGATTGTATGAAATAGCTCTTTTCTCGTCTAATAACCTATATTTTGAAAAACTATTATACATTTGCAGAAAGGTATCACTTTCGTTCAAATGAGTACGATAACGTCCGTCAATTTTTTACATTAAAATATCCCTATCTACATTTGTAGGCATACATATTGAGGGTGTTGTATCATCAAATTCGTATAGCTCATTAAACCCTTTGACCCGCTGAATGGCTTTAAATGACGAAGGTGACTTATAACTTTATCGTCACTAAGAACGGCTGCTGGTCATGTAGCAGCTGGTTGTGTAGTTGTTGGCTGTGTATCTGCTCTTGTTGTTGTTGCATTTGGTGTTGCAACTGTACGTGTTGCTGCTGCATGTTATTAATCACCTCTTCTTGTCTTATTATTATTTGAGCAAGCTCCTCTGAATCCATTATGTTCCGGTATTTGTCGAACCTCTTTTGCTGACTGTTCATAAGTTATTTTGCCGATTATTAACTTTTTTTTTTAATTTGAACATTATTTTCTTGAACGCAGTATACGCAAATAGTTTCACCAAATTTTTAAATTATTTTTTACACCATAATAAACGAAATTTTGTTACTGTTTACGAAATTTTCACTATTTTTATTTTGAATTATATCCGTTTTGTAAGTTGCCACGAAGTTCGTAACACTCGGAAGAAAACGTCGAAAAAAAACATTTCTTTTATAAAAACTTTTGATTTATTAAAGGTATTCCAGCTTCAGTGTAACTGGAATTAACGTATTTTTTTATTTTGTGTACGAAAATACACTAAATATCACTTCAATTTAGCTTAGAGTTCGCTTTTTCTTAAGACAAAGTTCCATTGACTGCGCCAGAAATGAAATAGGTTGCTTATTTTTGCTTATTGGTTTACTTACTAATTATCCTAATGCTAACTGTACTAACACTCTTTGTTAGTACGCTTATAATATCAGGATTAACTGGAACTAATATGGAATGCTAAACCAGTTAATATATATATATATATATATAAATAAATAGATGAACAAGTAAGGAAGGGCTAAGTTCGRGTGTCACCGAACATTTTATACTCTCGCATGATAAAGTGATAATCCAGGTTTCAGGCGTGGTTGTCAACCGATTTCAGCCATATTAGGTACATGTCATCAGGGTGTTAAGAAAGTATTATATACCGAATTTCATTGAAATCGGTTGAGTACTTCCTGAGATTTTTTTTTTTTTGGTCCATAAGAGGGCGACGCCACGCCCATTTTCAATTTTTAAAAAAAGCCTGGATGCCGCTTCCCTATGACATTTCTTCCGTAAAATTTAGTGTTTCTGACGTTTTTTTTTAGTCGGTTGACGCACATTTAGTGATTTTCGACATAACCTTTGTATGGGAGGTGGGCGTGGTTATTATTCGATTTTTTCCATTTTTGAACTGTATATAGAAATACCTAAAAGAAAAACGACTCTATACAGTTTGGTTGACATAGCTATAGTAGTTTTCGAGATATGTACAAAAAAACTAGTAGGGGGCGGGGCCACGCCCACTTCTCCAAAAAAATTACGTCCAAATATGCCCCTCCCTAATGCGATCCTTTGCGCCAAATTTCATTTTAATATCTTTATTTATGCCTTAGTTATGACACTTTATAGGTTTTCGGTTTCCGCCATTTTGTGGGCGTGGCAGTGGGCCGATTTTGCCCATCTTCGAAATCAACCTTCTTATGGAGCCAAGAAATACGTGTACCAAGGTTCATCATGATATCTCAATTTTTACTCAAGTTACAGCTTGCTCGGACGGACGGACAGACGGACGGAACTATTCGACCGATTTCAATGAAATTCGGTACATAATAGTTTCTTAACACCCTGATGACATGTACGAAATATATGTGAAATCGGTTCACAACCACGCCTTCTTCCAATATAACGCTATTTTGAATTCCATCTGATGCCTTCTCTATATAATATATACATTAGGAATCAATGATGATAGCGGAATAAAACTTTACACAAATACGGTATTTGATGCGAGAGTATAAAATGTTCGGTGACACTCGAACTTAGCCCTTCCTTACTTGTTTTTTCGATATTTTTTGTGTACCTATGACTCGCAAACGTAAATCAAATTGCTAGACAGAAAGAATCTACATATCGTGATGAACAGCGCAGACGTTAGCAGCAACACGTCATTGAGAAGTCAGAGCTAAAGAAACTTCTGCAAAAGCTGCCGCTCGATGTCAGAAAAATGCTATAGTACACATAGTTTCAGAAGCAATTTAAAGACAGTTTTTCATCGCAGAAAGCATGCCCTGCTAATGGCTATTCAGCATGCTTCTGATACACTAAATAAGACAAATTCACGGTGACTCCACGTTGCTCACTGTCAAACAGAGCATCGGTAAATATTTAGCAAAAAATCTTGGGTGCATTTCAAATTGTGGTTTTGAATATGTATTGGACTATAGTAGCCACAGGATCATTAATATTTGCATTTTGGGGCATTAAAATGCAATGAGGAAACAGCGGGATGTTTTGCTCTAGGAGCAAAGTAGCCATTCATATTTTAAAAGAGCCTTTGGGCAGTTCCTAAACGCATGCTTTCACACGAAGACCGTGTACCTAGCGGGCAGCATACGCGCCTCAACAACGGTGGCGCTGTCCCCACAGCACCGAGAGATATTGTGTAGATCGCTTTATAGAAAGTGGCAAGAGGGATATCCTTCAAACCAACCATACAATGGTTCGCGGAAACAGTTTTAACTTATTGTTCCGCGGTAGGACACTACTATCTCAATATGGTGGATATGTATGTAAAGATGAAGAGCGAGCGTCTACGTTACCTAGCTCTGTATTTGAGCAACTATTAAGGGACAAAAATGGCGACTGACGCATGTTTATGTACTAGTCTGGCTAAAAGAGAAATTGCGTTCCAGCTAAATTGACCAAGTCATTTCCGCAGAGTTGCCCGACGGCAAAGGTGATAAAAGTTATATGACATCGTCACTAAAAACATAATTTTAAAAAAATTTTACCAGCAGCCTACTCCACAAAAAATGGAGGAGCTGTTTACTGATTTAGTCAGAGTGCTTGGCTAGGAAATTCAAGTTAACCAAACAAAGCCCCTGCTACTGCCGTAGCGAATGCTCATTTTCAATGCTGGCACAGTTATTCAAAGACAAAGTGGTTGCGCATAGCTACCTTGCTAAGTGGTGTCAGAACTTTATAAGAGATGAAACGCCCGTTTGCCACATCAGCAAAAATTGTAGTCACTGTGATCAGTTGCAATGGTACAAATTGATCGTGTCGGAGGAATGCACAATGAGCGTTTGAAGCAGTGGATCGTAGCTTGCTACAAAATCGGCAATCGAATATTGATGGGTGGAATGGTCTTCTTGCTGGCACTTGGTGTCTGCTAGAAGTGGACATGGTTGTGAGAAAGAGCTATCATGGCGGCCAAAAACGAGTTGGCAGAAAAGATTAACACAATGATATGAGAACAAGTTACAGGTGAGGTGAGGACCTACCTCTCAAAGGCAAACTCAAAGAGTAGTCGGCAATCACCTGAGCACCCATGCTTCTCTTACGGACAACGTGGGCTTCGCTTGTGTGGTAAGGGCTAGAAATCTTTAACGTAGAAAAAAATAAGTTCCGCAATGTTGTTTACCGGGATTTGCTGTAGTAAAATGATTTCTAGTTAGCAACGACCCTAGACAAAAAAAATTAAAGCAGAAACAGTCAAAAACGTAGAATCGTGGCCGTGTGAATCCTGGCCGTGTGAATCGTGTCAGCTGATTGCTCTCTCACAACGCAGGGTTGCCAATCTCGATATAGTGAAGTAATTATAAAAGTTGTATTCAATATGTTTGAAGTTTTCTTAAAATAACTCAAAATCAGAGTCGAATGCTATTATTTATAAATATATAAACTAAATATTTTTAATACTTTGTTGTCAGTTTTGATATTTTATATTATGAAAAATTGTAATTGAAAAATTATATGTGTACAAAAGTATATAGGTGTATTGAGCAATGACAAATGGAAACAATTAGGTGGCTGATTTCTGCGTTTTTACCACGAGCTCAACTTTTGACACATTTTGCTCGCTAAGGAACGAAAAGGAAGGAAGGAAGTAGCGTTTTTGACTGTTTCTGCTATTACAAACTATGCCATAATCGACTCACCCGTTCTGTCATAAAATTTTGCGATGCTCTAATTTAAATTATTTTGCTTCTGAAAATGTGAAAAGTCATTATTAATATATTGCGGGCAAAAACATTTTCTAAATCTCAAATAAATAAACATTACCGTTAATACAAAACACGGAATGTTAAAACAAGTATTTTTTTGTTCTATAAAATCACATATGCGGAAACTTCGCCTCAAATCGCTGTCTTGAAACTGATTTTAGACACATACATTTTCGTGAAAAGTTTTTTATAATGATCCGTAGAGCTCCCTTTAAATCGACCCGCTCTAGTCCTTAGATATACAATATTAGGGTGGATAAAAAAAAAATTAATATTTATTTTCATTTCGTTCTCTGAAAAATTGCTTGATAGACAGATTTAGAGCTCTAAATTGTAACAGGGAGAACCTTCCAGGCTTAACGGTTTCCTATATTTTCTTGTTATCAGATAAGAAAATTCTTTATAACTTCATATAAAACAAGAGAGGAAAGGCTATGGTGGGATATACCGAACATTTCTTACTCTTACAACTTGCACGGGTTAAACTCGGGGTAATATCTTCAGGTAAATAAGGTTATTTAGTTACATATTTCGGATCTATGGCAAGTTTTCATCCGATTCTAAGCACAAAGATGCGCCGTTATTAGAAATACAGGCTCTCTAAATATAATTAAGAAAACTCACATATTGGCCAGAATATGTGATATAAAGTCTTTATGTTAGGGACTATGGCTTTGGTGGCTAAGGGAAGTACTGCCCCCATTCAAACAATTTTTGAATAGAGATACAATTACCAGGAAAGGAGTCTCTCCAAATTTTAAATATATATATCGCACGTTGACCAATATTTTCGGTACTCCGGGGCTTGCACTGTTTTGGTTTCATTCGGGCAATTTGTCATAAGGTGATATACTTCAAAGGCATTATATTAATTTCTTCTTGATTTGTACAAGAGAAAGTGAAATATTCAAGTAAAATTTAAAGTTGTGTTATATGGGAAGTAGGGGTGGCTGTAGTCCGATTTAACTCATTTTCACAATGTTACATAGGATATCAGGGAATGTTATACACCGACTTTGATTGAAAACAATCGGGCGAGTTTTGAGATATGTGATTTCACTTAAAATTTTGCCGGTAAAAATGCTGTAGTGTTGCTGCTAATATGTGAAATGCAAAATTATTCTTAGCTCTTTTTTACCAACAGATGCATAAAATATTTTTGATATTTGGTAAAACAAATGAATCGACCTAATTAGTTAGTTTTTGCACAAAAAAAATTTCACCTTGACCAAATATTTTAAATTGAATTCAAGTGAACAGTTTTAATAAGGCAATAATGAACTTGTGCACATCATCTGTTTAATATGTCGCTGCCGTCTTCAAAATGTTCAAGCAGCTGAATTCAAGACGGCAAAAAAATTTCGCTGTCGTACATTCGTCTTTGTGTCAAAGCATTACAAATGGGAGTTGGAAAGTTCGCAAACTAAATTCAATTATTTTCGGCATTAAACTATAGTTATCTTCGATACGACAGTTCTCTGCTCGCTTCTGCTCTCTTAAAAAAAATTACAGGTATGAGCAATAACAAGGTTATGGAATTGAATTCATTAAATTAGTAGTTATAACCGATACCTTCAGTGCTACCAGGTTTTCCGTTGCATATTTTAAATCTCTTTTACAAATGGTACCACGGGGCCCTCCAATCTGCTCATTGGGTTTGGCCCTTCGTGGCTGTGGTTTAAACCTAAATGCAGGCAGGGCATTTGGTTCAATATGGAGTCGCATTGTGGCCAGGTGCCGGACTCAGAGTACGGCAGAGGTTTTGGGTAGGTCTCGTACCCGACCAAGGCGGCTAGGGTGTACCTATTCACCCAAACCAATTGGAACCTTGGTTGCAGAGTGCAAGAATGTATTCATACTTTGGTTCTCCAAGGTATGAATGCTGAATGCATTTATGCTTTGGGGCGATGAACAACATATTGTATTGATCTAAGTGCTTATAGCATTAGAAAGCACCGTGAGGTTAGGCCTTCACAGGTACACGCGCAAATCACAACGGACTCTGACCAATATATACATATGGTATATGTTGAAATATAATTTAACATGCTCATATTTTTATAGTCGATAAGGCCGAGATACTTAAATGCATTTAAATGTAATACGCATCCATCAAGACTTAACTATACAAACATATTTACTTACGTTCAGAATATGCATATTTTCTAACACACATAAATAGATGAATGATGATGAAAAATTTCTTAAAACACCAACTTTCAAAAAATTCATGTAGTTTTCATTAATTAAATTTATTCATAGAGAACTTTAGCATAGAACAACTTATTTTAATTTATGTAGTTTACAAAGTTAAAACTTTAATATAAAAGATGTATTTAAATTTAATTTAATTTGTTTAATTTGTCAACTAGCGGTTGATGTCGCTGGTCTGCCCTTATTGATTTTTCAACTCAACTATATTGTTCGAGTATTATAATACTTTTGTTTTAAAATTAAATTTGGTCCACTACTAAATTGCATACCTTATACGTGACTTCCGCTTTAGGCTTTGAATTCAAATATATGATTATTTTCTCTTTGTATCTTACAAATATTCTCTTGAGACAGTTTTCGAATGTCACTACTTGAAAATTGTTTCGCATTATTTTTATACTCTTACAACCAATTGGTTGAGAGTATTAAAGTTTTGTCCACCTAACGTTGTACATATCACCTAAAACTAAGCGAGATCTATATAGGGTTATCTTAATATATAGAAACTACGTGTCACGTTGTTTGTTCGCAATGTACTTCTACTACTGAACTAATTTTAGTAAAATTTAGCACACTAAATAATAAATACAGTCAAAGCTCTATTAAATGGACACTCTATTAAAAGAGCATCTCCATTAACTGTGCACATTGTTAATGTTTATTAAGTACAATCTATTAAGCGGACAACTCTATTAACTGAACGGAAAAAGTAACCAGACATTGAGAAAGTAGCCTTAAATTCGTAATTTTTCCAATGAAATTTATTTGTATTAACGTATTCAAAATGAAACCTCAATTACCATCCCTTGTATTCTAATACCGACAAAACCGTTTTCGCCTTTATTCGTAAATAAAATTTTTTACTGTATTGAATAGTTTATTATATGAATAATATTTTAAAATGTATACCACAGCAACGCGTGGTCTGATTCTTTAGTATATATGTATATATATATAAATGATCACGGTGACGAGAAAAGTTGAAATCCGGTTGACTGTCTGTCTACCTGCAAGCTGTAACTTGAGTAAAAATTGTGATATTAGAGAAATTAGTGCCTTTATAGAAATAAAAGTTCGAAATTGCTTTTGTTTCTACTTTGACATGCATGCCTTGTCCCTAAATCGTCTTCATTATTTAAACTCTTTTCGCTAAGAAAAATGTTTACGCCCTTCAAAATATTGCCTCCCAGAATGACTTCGCTTGGAAAATCATTCAGCCAAGTAACAAACAATTGGCGCTAAGCTTTGAAATTCGTGCACGCTTATACATATCATACCTCAAACAAACGTCAGCACCCATATCAATTAGGGCACCAATTATTAAGTCACACATCTTTATTGGCATGAAGATGGTGCTCTTATTCCAATCAGTCAAAGCGCTACTGCCTTTTGATTCTGTTTCAATATGCACATCGCCTCTATAATCGCATTCAAACGGACTAAGACTTATCTGTCTACACTTGAAACACTTTATCTGCTTCATCTTAGCACAACGGTTGGCCAAATGAGATTTTCCTCCTTCACTCACTTGAAGCACTTTCTTTGAAGCCTTGGATCTTCTGATTCTTTTCTAGCTACGCTATTTTACAAAAACAAACTCCAATTTAAAATTACCGCGTTATCCTCAAACTCTTCTAACCATTTATCAATACTCAGCACATCTGTACCATTAAACAATGAAATACTTCCTTCCACATTCCTCAGTGTGAACTGAGGGTTGTACACTACATTGGCTTGGGGAGAGGTTAGTGCCTTTACCATTGTAACTGAACGTAATTCAATTTCATCTTCATCTTCATCCTCCAACACATGTCCGAAATATAAGATCATCCTATCTCCAATTTCACATTTCCTATCTTGAACACTCAGTCCAATTTCTTCTAACTTATGCTTCAAAGCTACCACTGTCAAACTCAAAATATCCTACACGTCCACTGTCTTTTCTCTTTGGTTAATTAGAAAGTAAAAAAAGATATAGATACATAATATCGTAAAATATAACATATTTCATAAACAATATTGTATCAATTAAATATGCATATAAATACATAAATATCAATTCATTTTATGTTACAACATTTTAATGAAAGTGTATTTTATTTTGAAGTGACTGGCTTATTTGGTTATATCAGCAAATAAAATTAATAGCAGAGCCAGTGAAAAACGCTACTGCCTTCCTCCCTTTTCCTTCCTCATCGGCAAAATGTGTGCCCAGTGAAAAACGTGGCAAAAACGCAGAATTCGGCCATCTTTGTTTGTTTTCATTTGAACAATATTGCCATTGCTCAATACGCATATATAGTTTTGTACACATCTATGTTTTCAATTACAATTTTTTATAATATAAAATATCAAAACTAAAAACAAACTATTAAAAATAGTTTATGTATTTATAAATAATAGCATTCGACTTTAATTTTGAGTTATTTTAAGAAAGTTTCAAACATATTGAACAGATTGAATTATAAAAGTTGATAATTACTACAATATATAGATATTGGCAACCCTGGGTTGTGAGAGAGAAATCAGCTGACACGTTTCCACGGCAAAAACCAAAATGTTGTAGATTCCCACGTCATTCTACGTCAAAGAGGGAAGGGAGTAGCGTTTTTCACTGTGCACTTACATTGCGCGCCCATAAGATAGGTCGTATCAGCTGTCACGACACCCGATTCTACGCTTTTCACTGCTCCTACTGCTATAACAGTTATCTGTGTTTTACAACGCATCTGTATATGTAACTAATTCTTATTAGACATTTCATTACTTGGACAAATTTATGCCAGTTTATACAAACTTAAATTTGTGTCATTTACATTTTTTACTTCTCTTACTTTGTTCATACAGCCCTATTCTCATGCCCTCACAAAAATCACCACCCTCACCATTGTTTTTGTTACTTGTAAAGTTTTCCGTATGCTGACGTGATTTCAGAATTTCCTCTCAAACTTGTGATTTGTGAAAGCAAACCTCACAATACAAATACGGTTGCGTTTGTTTTTATAATTTCAATATTTTTAAAGAAATTTGCTATTATTTTGCTGAAATAGAATGAGGAAGCTATTCTTCCAAAGGCGTTATCTTTTATAAACATACGTATTTGTCTATTACAATAAATATATAACTTACGGTGTTTATACATTTTACTTCCTTCTAAGTATGAATAAAAGGACGTGCATATTTATGTTTAAATAATTCAGACAAAAAAAAACAAACCAGTTGTGAGGCTTTCTCAGAATAAGGCTTTCTTTTTGTTTTAAAATTCTTTTGCCTCATTATATTATATTTTCTGTTCGTTAAATTTTAATTTTAGAAGACTTTAATATAAAAGACGTTTTTAAATGTAATTTAATTTGTTTAACTTGTAAAGTAGCGGTTGATGCTGCTGGTCTGCTCTTCTTGACTTTTTCAACTCTATGTTGTTCGAGTATTGTTCGACTTAAATATATGTATGTCGTTTTTGTTCAGAGGTACAATTAAAAAGCACGTCCGCAACGTATGGACCTTTGACCCACAGGTTTCACTCCCACATTAATATCAAGTGTTTTTTTGTGTTATCATGCAAAAAAAAATTTACTTATTATTATCTTTCTTGGAACTGTCCCATATTTTCTTACTTTTTCAGCCAGGGGTCGAATCGTTACATCCGTGCACGGATCGGCAAACATACGAAAGAAAATTACGTGATACGTCAAGCAGTGATTGGTATAATGGCATACCATAGCACAACAGTTTTTAAATTCCACATTGTTTTGGATCGTATTTTTAAGTCACAATATATGTGGAACCGTCAAAACTGTTGCGAAATTTTCAATAAACTAACAAAAGCTAATTAAATATCAAACTGGATCCAACTTTTTTTTGTTTTTTGTATTTGAGCTCTAGTGAAAGTGAAGTGCTCACATTAGTTTGCGTTCAAATGACGATTCGAACGAACGGGTACGTTTATATACTCGTTCACGTATGTTATCATGCCAGATTACGGTAGAAGCGTTACGATCACGTATGTCATAATACGAAATACAGGTTTTTGCGTGACGAGTGATATGTTCACGAATGTAACGATTCGACCCCAGGGTTTTCATTTACTTCTCCGTAGTAGCAAAATTTCTAGAATTAGTGCTACAGCTCTCGCATGTGTTTGTTGTTTTTTTCTTTTTTGCTATTTTCTCCAGTATACAGGAAATTTTTAATCTAGCGCCCTCTGGTAGCGCTATCTATGTATATGTCGATTAGTGCGTTAAAATCTGCTATCTTTGTCGATTGCTCAGTGAGAATTTCATGACATTTAATCGATTGGAAGTGAAATTATTGCATTTTAAGTGTCAGTATGTGTGTGTTATCGGTGCGAAAATGAGCTTCCAATAAAGATCCTACATTAAATTGTTGTTTTAAAATTGGTAAAACTTTTACCGAAACGTTTCAATTGATGAAACATACTGGCGGCCATACCGGCAGCTAAAACACTCGTTCTACATGCTCTTGGACCGTGCAAAAAGCTGTATTGAAGCAGAAGGGGACTATTTTGAATAAAATAAATGGATTTTGCCGAAAAAACCATTTGTTCTGATTTTTTAGGTCCTGTTTACTTTGGAACGCCCCTTGTAAATACAAGTAGTATAAAAAAGAAAGTAGTATTAGTTACAACATTTATAACTCAAGAACGAATGAACGGCTGAACCGCTTTGGTTGAAAATGGGGATGCAGTTCAGAAGGGTAAGGACATATAATACTTGTTTGTTCAAAATTCATGTAAGAATCATTTGAATATTTTAGTAATTAAAATATAGAAAGAAATTAGTAAAAATTTTCATATCCATACAAGCTTTGTATATGGGTTATACTGATTTTGCTCCAGAACCAGGCAGATATTTTTAGGCCGAACAAATTAATTGGGTTACGCGAATTACTGAGAACGGCATACTATGCCTAAGCGAATTTAAAAGATGACGGTTGAGAAAACGGCTGTTCGCAATAATGGTTTATGTACAATAGAATTCGTTATTACCATAATTTCATGGTTTAGTCTAAAACTTAACCTAACGTCTTAAACTAGTGGTGAGTATGTACAAAAAAAAAATGCAAAGATATTGTAGTTAAAATTAATGTCGAGAATTCATAGTAATTTAGTATTGTAATACATAAGTAATAGATGATGTTTTTGGTAACATTTTTTATTTATTTATTTAAAAGAGAAATAATTATAAATAATCGTTCCACTTATAGATATAAAGCACTGGCTGCCAGGGCCTTCAGCTTATGTTATAAAATCTTAGTCTATTATATTCACATTTGAGATCGATTTGTATAACGTAAATTTAGATACAATAAAAAAGATAAATTTCAAAGCAAAAGTAATATAAAGAAAGTTTTTTGTTAGAAAAAACATTAGCTCTGATTCGTTGAAGTGCCGGGCAGGTAGCGAGGAGGTGTATATCTATGAGGTCATTTGATCCGCAGAACACGCAATTTGGTTTATTTACGCCATTTAAGATGTGAGCATGTGTAGCAGTGTCCTATTCGAAGTCTTATAAATGTCCTTATATTTTTACAAGTCGCTTGTCCTGGTTATAAAGGCTTTGTTCCCGCAGGATTAGATTTTTTGTAGTGGTGATCGTGATTACTCCATTCTCTTACTTGGATTCATTTACATATGTTTCAACAAGTCAAAGATATACTCTTTGTCGGTGAAATAGTCAAAGAAGTGAAGTGGTTGTTTGGAAGCTTCTTTAGCTTTTTTATCGGCAATTTCGTTACCATAAATTCCGATATGGCTAGGCACCCACATTATTTTTATACAGTTATTGCTTTGCAATAGCATGCTACGAATATTGGATATTAAAGGTTCATTATTGGTATTAAATATAGTGCTTAATTGCAGATCTACTATCGGTACATATAATACATTTATTTCCCATTCGGGAAGCAAATTGTACGGCCTCAAATATAGCGGCTGCTTCGGCACTAAATACCGAGCAGTAGGATTGCAAGGAACCGACCATAATAGTAACACCTAGCTGGTTTGTCACAGTAAACGTTGTGCTGGTGTCTGACTTGGAACCGTCCGTATAATACATTACCACATTAAACATTTGCTTGTACTCATTACTGCTGGTAGAATATTTTGGGTAATTAAGTAGGGTGTTGATGAGTGATGAATTTGGAAGCGCACTTGGGGGATACTATGAAGTTTTAAGAAATGATGAAGTGGTTACGATGTTCAGCTGTTGAACTAGACTTAAGCAACGGATAATAGTAGACGGCTTACGACTAGTCTTAAGATTTCGTATAGAACAATTGATTTGCGAAAAAATTAATTCTTTTCTGCAGTGAAGTAGCCTCGGTATACGCATGGTCCGGTAGTTTATATGTGGTAATCCAGCTTCTGATAGAATTGCCTTAATTGGTGACGTTGGGAAGGCGCGAATGCTTCTTCTGACTGCTGCGTGGTARGGTGCGTTCAAGAGCTTAATGTTTGTGTTAGCGCAATGTCTGTAAATACAAAGTACGAAGTCAATTTTAGATAATACTAAAGCTTTTGTTATATTGACAAGAGTATTTGTATGTACTAGTATTTAGATGATAAGAATTTATTAATATTCAATCTAGAAAAAAGACTTACTCTAACATATTTACAAAGCTCTTTGAAAGTTAATTTGTTGTCGAATGTAAGTCCTAAAATTCTTAATTTATTAGTATCTGGGGGATCAACGTTAGAAAAGGATATATGTATTAGGAAAGGAGCACTTTTGTTTCCGACATATGTGAAAAGTTTTACATTTGCTAGGCGATATATTAGCGCCTGAAATTTGTGACCAATTACTTATTTTATTCAATATATTTAAAAATGTGTGTTTAACTTGGTTTAGATCTTGAGTTTGAGAGAATATTAAAACATCATCGGCATGGATGCAGTGTTTGACAGCTAAACTAGAACTTATAATTGTACTTATTTCATTGAACGCAATGGTAAATAACGCAACAGAAAGGGGTGATCCCTGTGGTATACCATTAAACAGATCGTGTAGGCCGGATTTATGCATATTGGCAATAACAAAAAATTTGCGGTGGTTCA
>NW_017537364.1:48384-62421 GCF_001853355.1 Bactrocera latifrons
AATGTATCTTCACTAAAGTTGGCACAAGTTATTTTCTATGGCAACAATATAATCTCCGAAGAAATTGTTCAGATCGGTTAACTATAACATATAGCTGTCATTCAAACTGAACGATCGGAATCTAGTGCTGGTATGGAAAACTTTTGCATTTAATAAGATATATTCGCGAAATTTGATACAGATTATTTTCTAAGACAATAATGTAATCTCGGAAAAAATTGTTCAGATCGGTTAACTATAACATATAGCTGCCATACAAACTGAATGATCCGAATCAAATGCTTGCATGAGAAACTTCCTCATTTGACGATATATCTTCACGAAATTTGGTAAGAGTGATTTCTCATAAAACCAATGTAATATCGGAAGAAATTATTCAGATCGGCTTACTATAGCATATAGCTGCTATAAAAACCGAGCGATCGGAACAAATGACCTGTATGGAAAACTTTCACATTTGACGTGGTGTCTTGACGAAATTTGGTATAGATTATTTTATAAGACAACAATGTAATCTCTGAAAAAATTGTTCAGATCGGTTAACTATAACATATAGMTTCCATACAAACTGAACGGTTGGAGTAAAATGTTTGCATTGGAGACTTTTTCAGTTAACGAGATATATTCTGCAAATTTGCGGTGTTTATTCTCTAAGGCAACGCTACAATAGTTGAAGAAATTGTGCAGATCGGATAAGAATACCTGACATACAAATTGAAAATCAAAATTAAGTTCTTATGTGACAAGAAACATTTCGTGAAATTTAGCATTGATTTTTGCCCAAGGTTCGCTGTAATCTTCAAAAGAATTGTTAAGGTCGGACTGCCATACAAACTGACCCATCAAAACCAAGTTCATATATGGGCAACTTTGGCAAAATATCATCAAAAAAAAAAAAAAAATAAATTCACCTGTCAAGGGTATATTAGCTTCGGTACAGCCGAAGTTAACCTTTTTTTCTTGTTTTTAGTTCATTTTATAAAAATAACAGTCACGGAAGGTATTACTTTAGTGCCCAGGAACTGAATCACTTCGCATCTAGTCTAATGTGTGGTAAAAAATTTATTAAAGCTCCCTTAAATTTAATATTTTTCCACTTTTAGGAAATATGTTGGTCTTCAGAGGCCGAAATTATATGCTGCATTTGAACAGATTCATGTCGTAAATATCTTTCGTTATCTTTTGTTAATATTGATCGTTGAAAACATCAATTCTTTGTCCAGAATATTTCATAACCATTTGGAAACATATTTTTGCAAATATTATCTATTGTTTCTGGTACATATTTCATAGAGGGTAAAATATAACAAGTAAGGAAAGGCTAATCTCGATTGTAGCCAACATTTTATAATCTTCCAACTGATAAAATATATTAAATTATTGAACCGTTATAACAAAAGGCCGATAACTTTCGTAATTTAACATAGTTTCTCCCGAAATAGGAGTGTATTCTTAAAGTATGTTTCTATCTGTATATGCAAAAAAATAAATGCTGTTTTCGGTATCATAATATATGGTAGAAACCTCCTTTAGTTTGGTATATCCAATATTAAGCGATCAGTAAATTTTGCAAAGATATCTTACATGTTGACTTATAGTATATATCCGGTTAGTTTTTTAGGTGCGTTTGTGTTCTTTGTGAAATTAACAGATTATCGTTTTACCGACTAAGGAAGTACCAGATTGGCAAGATTGATAATTTTTCGTTACTTGAGAGCATCAATCGGCTATTTGCTTTGCCTTGTTACCTTATCAGCTTATTTGAATTATTGTGAAAAGTTGGAGTACTACCGAATATATTATACTCTTGCGACTTACAAGAATCAACGTCCGGGAAATACCTTTTGCTGCAAAACGTCAAGCGGAGGATCGGAATCCAAGCAACTTTATATTATATTATAATATATATTTTTTTATTGTATCTATTTTTGCAAATATCACATGCTATTAACATGCCAGATTCTAATAAAATGTTTTTGTGTTTCATTAAGGTACCTCACATACCATCCTCAATGTTTTGGCAAGAAACACGTGTACCAGATTTATTAGGATATCTCAATTTTGACTCAAGTTACAGCGTGCATAGACAAATGAAAGCACTTTTGCCTCTCTGAGAGAGGTATCTCCAAAACATGGAATCAACCGCCTCTTTCGGAATCGATAAACGTTGACTTCTTAACTTATTTTTTTACGAACGAAAAAAAAGGAGTCATCGGTGCTAAGTCAGCACTATACGAAGAATGGCTCATCAAATCGATGTTTTGTGTACTCAAAAGTTTTAGTCGTTTATGAGTAATCGGATTGCCGTGAATTGGTGGTTTTCCTGATTTGTTGAAAGACAACTGGCAAGCAAATGGTTGTACGAGGTGTGTTCAAAAAGTATCGCGAATTTTGTGTTTTTTCAAAAATTATTTATTTATTCATGAATATCTATTTTGTTCCCTTCAAAGTAATCCCCATGAGATATTATACACTTGTGCCAACGGTTTTTCCAATCTTCGAAGCACTTCAAAAAATCATGTTTTTTTATCTTCCTCACCTCCTCCTTCGATGCCGCCTTTATCTCAGCAACATGAGTAATTTTTTGAGCGATTGTAAAATTGTGTGAGATCTCAAGTGTCTCCATATCTCGATAGGTCACATCTCTATATTGCAATATCAGCTCGCGCACATTATCAATAGTTTTCAAAACAGCAACTGATTTTTGGTCGATTAAATTCTCCATGCCATCGATAAATACTGGTCCATGATGGAGCTTCATCTTCAAATTTTGAAGTTCATCTATACACAATTCATCCAGCAAGAATGTCAAACTTTAGGATGAAATTGTGAGTTTCCAGCAGTGTTGAAAAAAGTCCCAATGCATAAAAGCAAACTACGTATGTACATATATATATACACATTATTTGAACATATTTTAGGAGTATATTTAATTTTTGCGTAAGCAGCTATTACATATTATATGTACATATATTTTCTATATATCTTACGCATACATGTACTATACGTATACGCATATATATAAATATATGTATATGTAAATACATGAAAGAAAACTTGGGTTTCTGCTCCGAGTATGAAGGTGTGAGCAAGGTATTAAGTTTTGTAGTAGTTTTTCAAGATTCATGAGAGAGCACGCAACGTCTTTGCAGTGGCGGCGGTAACGGCAGCGACAATACTTTGCGCAACCAAAGTTTGCGATTGGCGTGTGCGCGATTTCTGCGGTTTACGTGCTACGCCCTCATTAGATGTCTCGCGGCACACCCATACACAGTTCATGCCCATTCGCCTATATATACAAATGCGTGAATATAAAATTTTACGAATTCTTCAAGCAACGAGTTAGTCTCAAGCAATACTCCAAAGTAAATCGCTAATGTGTCAAAATATGTTAGACGTACAAAAACCCGCGCTTTTTTCTGTGAACTGCAGCAGCCAATAGGCAAGACGCGCTATAACAAATGCTAGCCCCATTGGCCAAGATTATTTTCCGGCGTTTAGTTTTCCCTTACAACTACACAACTGATGACGCTATCAGCATCTACGGCCGGAAAAAACGTCTTCATTCGGCTAAAAGATCGAGAAAAAATATTTACTCAGATTCTTGTAAATAGTTAAAATATGCGTGTGTGGGTATTTCAGAATCATTACTGCTTTTTGGCAGGAAAGCAAAGTAGTATACAAGTGTGAGAACGTGTCGAAATCTCTACGTACGTGTTTATTTCTTACGTTCTATATCAAAGCAAAGACGTCAAAAAACGACCTTAAGCTCATATAGATTTATGTATATTATTACATATGTACGTACGTAAATATATTACTAGATGAATAAATTTACATTTGCAAAAAGAAAAAAGGTATAACGGAATAGAGACTGAAAACAAGAGTCATTAAATATTTAAAGCATTGTTATTAAATTTCATTCCATCGCATGTTAAATATACATATGTATATATAGTTCATACTTTGCTTGTATTATATTAAGATATTTAATAATGCACGTAGAAAAGGGCTAAGTTTGTATGCTATATTCGATAAAAAATATAGTAAAACAATATATATAAAACACGTCCAAGCAAAACCGCTGTCAAATATTAGTGAGAATTTGTTCATAATTCCAATTCTCGAAATAGTTGTTAAAATCAAGTTCCGGAATTGTAAAAATCAATCAATCAAGTTCTCATATCATCATTCTATTTTTTTTAATGAGAAAATGCATCTGTGGAGATATTCTAATCATATGATGGAGAAATTCATAATCATGTAACTCATCTTCTTCTTCTTTACTGTCGTAGAAACCGCGTACGCGGTTATAGCCGAGTTAACAACACCGCCCCAGTCGTTTCTTCTTTTCGCTACGTAGCGCCAATTGTAGATTCCAAGCCAAACCTATATCTTCTCCACCTGGTCCTTCCAACGGGGTGGAGGTCTTTCTCTGCCTCCTCCGGCGGGTATTGCGTCGAATACTTTCAGAGCTGGAGAGTTTTTGCCCATTCGAACGACATGACCTAGCCAGCGTAGCCGCTGTCGCTTTAATTCGATAAAGTATGTCAATGTCGACGTATATCTCATATAGCTCATCGTTTCATCGAATGCGATATTCGCCGTGGCCAACGCGCAAAGGATCATAAATCCTGCGCATAACTTTTCCCTCAAAAACTCACAACTTTGACCAATCAGATATTCTCATCGTTCTGCACAATATATCAGGACGGGAATAATGAGTGACTTATAGACTTTTGTTTTTCTTCGTCGAGGGAGGACTTTACTTCTCAATTGCCTACTTAGTCCGAGGTAGCAGCTGTTGGCAAGAGATATCCTGCGTTTAATTTCGAGGCTGATGTTGTTGTTGGTGTTGATGCTGGTTCCCAGATAGACAAAATTATCTACAAATTTGAAGTTATGACTGTCAACAGTAACGTGGGTGCCAAGTCGTTAGTGTGATGACTCATTGTTTGATGACAGGAGATACATATTTCATTTTGCCCTCGTTCACCACCAGACCCATTTGCTTCGTTGCCTTATCAATTCTGATGATATCAATATCATCAGCATAAGCCAGCAGCTGCACACTCTTATAGAAGATTGTACCTTCTCGGTTTAGTTTTGCAGCGCGAACTATTTTCTCCAGAAGACACGCGAATTAAAGGCAGTTGCTTTTCGTGCTGTCAAAGGCAGCTTTAAAATCAACGAAGAGGTGGTGATGTCTCTCATCAGCTTGTTATAAATGCCAGTTCTATGGTTTCCAAGGACACCATGCATTACTACTTTGTCTATGGTTTTTTCTCCTCATTGTTATGTAACTTCGGGAATACATCAAAATCCATATTATTCTTTTATTTGAGGGCGTACAAAAACTCCCATTTTTATTTTCGCTTCTGAAAGCTTTAGAAAAAATTTTTTTTTTCAAATATTGAAAGTTTTCCTCCAAATCTTAGCAGTGCAAACGTAATGCTCTTATTCAACATTAAACGTACCATATTATAACCTAATTAATGTTGTAAAATGATTAATTATTATAAAAAAGGAGAAATAAACTCACCATCTCCAATATATCTGCAAGATTTACATGATTTATTTTTACAGCGTGGGCCCGAATAACGTTCGCACTGTTTGAAGCAACGTTATGTTCGCGCAAGTGTACAGAATTTTGTTACCGTTACATTTTTGTGTTCCTTATTTTATTGTAAAATTAATTGATTACTTTTTTCACCTGATCAGTAGTTCTAAAAATTTGTGAGTGATGGAAGCAAAAAGAGACTTACATTTGCAAGGCAAAACGACAGGCGAAATTGTTAAAGAAAGACATTGATGTAAACCGGAGATTTGTCCAACGCACTGTGGCTTGATTTAAGAGAACTGGAAGTATTAAAATATCCAAAAAACCTGGACGAAAAAGAAGTATAAGAATATCTGAGCTGGTGAAGAATGTGAGTGAAAGGGTAAGGCGAAATTGTGCTAGATCAGCTCGAAATCTAGCCAAAGAGCTGAAGGTGAGCCGGAAAACCATCCGAAATGTTTTAAAAGAAGACATAAACCTTACAAAAGGAAGAGGATTCATGGCCTTACGGAGCGTCAGAAGAAAATGCGACGGGAAAGAAGTGGTTTATTGCTTCAGCGGCATGCAAGTTGCAATATTGTGTTCTCTGATGAAACACTATTCATATTGTAAAAAGTCACAATCCCCAGAATGATCGCGTGTATGCAACAAGTATACAGGATATCGAAACAGATAAATTAGCCGTTCAGAGATATCAAAACACAACTTCTGTCATGGTATGGGGGGTCATATCCAAAAAAGGCAAGCTCCCCCTCCTTTTTAATGAGAAAGGTGTCAAAATCAATGCACAATATTATTTGGATGAAGTGCTTGTCAACCATTTTTACCCTCATGCATCTGAGCTCTTCGGCAACGAACCATATTGCTTCCAGCAAGACTCTGCCCGGCTCATAAAGCAATAATTGTTCAGCGCTGGTGCAAGGATAATTTGCCATGTTTTATTCCGATTGATGAATGGGCTCCATCTTCTCCGGATCTGAATCCATTGGATTTCAGTATTCAGTCTTTTAACCAAAATTTGGGACGAAACTCCAGATGAAGTGGTGCAACTTTTTCTATAAAAAATAAAGCGCGCCAGTTATTTGGGCCTACCCTGTACTCTTGAATAAAATGATGACTCAATTAAATTATTAAATATAATAATATATAGTAAAATTGTAACATGTTTGTATTTTAATAATTTGATTTAAATCAAGGAAGTTATATATTTTAAAGTTTATACAGCGAAAACAAATGTGGAAAACGTTGGATCGCTGAATCGTTCGATTATGAGGTGAGGTAAATGCGGGAGCCATTCCTTTTGTTTACTGTGTTGTGTTGTCCTGTGTACTGATGTTTGAATGCGATATTATCAGGTGTGGTGTGTTTTATTAGGGTGCACCAGTTTCCCTGTTGCAACATGTTGCTACAAAGTATTAAAGTTTTGTTCACCTAATGGTTGTATGCATCACTTAAAACTAATCGACATAGATATGGGGTTAAATAAATGATCAGAATGACAAAATGAGTCGAATTTAGGATAACAATCCGTCTATCCGTTAGTCCGTGCAAGCTGTAACTTGAGTAAAAATTGAGTTATCGTAATGAAACTGTATATACATATATGCTCCTTGACAAAAAAGTAAAGACCACTGCTACGCATATAAAATGCCATTAAAGTAAAACACAAATATAAAGTGCCATAACTACCATGAGCACTAAATTAAGATATAGAACTGTATTTTGGCACAGAGGATCGCAGTAGCAAAGGGCACTCTTAAAAATTTGGAAAAAGTGGGCATAATACATAGGTTTAATGTACATATGTATCTCTTACTCCGCATAAGCCAAAATTACCAAGATAAATTCTATAAAAACCCCTACAGAGTGTTAAAAATTAAATCAGTCATTAAATTTTATCATCAAGATGATATGGGAATTCGAAAAAGTGTTTTTTTGTATTTTGTCAATAGATGTCGTTGCAGCCGTGTATTTCCAGTGCTATCAATAACATTGTGTCATACCATATAATATTGGAAAGAAATTCATTTAACCAAAAGATATTAAATTCGGGGAAGTTGAAAGAATGTTACAGCTGTTTAAAAATGAGTGAAAATAATAAAGAAATTCGCTATATTTTTAAATTTTGTATAAAAAAGGGAAGAATGCCATGCAGGCACCAACAAAATTTGTGATTTTTACGGAGATGATGATGTATCAGTTCGTATAGCACAACAATAGTTCGCTCACTTCCGTTTTGGAAATATCGATTTACACTGATGGAATAATATTAAAAAATGGTCGACCAAAATGGTACATATTTATAGTATAATTTAAAAAAATTAAAAAAAGTTGAAGTTTGATTCGAAATACGAAATGACTTTTTCGACCACCATATATAAGCTAAAAAGTGTTTTTCTTTTTTAATAAAAAAAAATTTTAAGGATCTATGCTCCTCTATTGAACACACGGCTCACTTTACTCCATATGATTGTTGATTCCATGTAAGGAACATTTATGAAACCTTGGGAGCATTTTATTAGTCTGTTGTATGTAGATTGGCGAAAATAGATAAAATAAAGTCAATCTTACCCTCAACTTCCACAAGCTATTTATAAGGATTTCGATATTTAACAAGTTTTGCGAAGCGTATGAGTCTGATTGTAAACATGGACAAGACGAATTATCACTTGTCGTCAAACAAACAGTTATCGCATTCGTAACTTGGTGTGCTGAACAGAAAGAGAGCGACAAGACATGACTGCACGACAGTGAACTGTGAATAGCCAGCTACATGAACATTTGTAAGAAGGCAGCGTTTCGTTGTTGCCATACTAATACCTTTCACTTCAATGAAGTTCTAATATTTTGTTCAAAGTAAATTTTTTCAATCAATTGTTATTACAAATGAAATAAGAGAGCTTATCCTTCTCTTTGTAAAATAAGTCAGGTTTTTTGGAGCTTTGAATAATTTTACATATTAGTAGCATCACTACTCCTCTCTTCTGTCGTCGGAAAATTTAGAAATATTTTTAAATTAGCGAGAGCGAACACTGAGAGCCTGCTGTCGTGTAGTCGTGCAGCTGTCTAAATACCTGTCTCTATAAAAACGTGTGTAAAAAACACGTGTATTTGAATATTTGACAGATGTCGCATGAAGTCTGTCGCTCTCTATATATTCATCACATGGCTCAGACGTCACTTTTGACAGCCATAACATTAAAGACGTAGATATTTTCGTATATATTGGAACCTGTATCAACACTAACAACAATATCCGTCTTGAAATCAGTATCACTCTTGCCAACGTTTTCTTTCGACTAAGTAGGCAATTGAAAAGTACAGTCCTATCTCGACGAACAAAGACTAAACTCTACAAGTCCCCTTTCATTGCCATTCTGTTACCTAAATGGTGGGGAGGCATGGACAATGACATCATTTGATGAGTCGGCTTTGGGAGTGTTCGAGAAAAAGGTTTTGCGAAAGATTTAATGGCCTCTGCGCATTGACATAGTTCAGCGAACAAGAGACGGCAGCTGCGCTGTTGTCCAGATGGAAGGGAACACTCCAACCTTGAACCCATTCGATTCAGTACCCGCCGGTGGAAGGCGAGGAAAAGGAAGACCTCCATTCCGCTTTACCAGGTGAAGAAAGACCTTTTATTTTGAATTGGTGTTTACGCTAGTAAAGAAGAAGAGTAGAAAAATGAAGTAGACTTGAGATAATTCGCTTATCTTAAAATTTTTCCTTACATACATCATATATTTTAATAATTCTTCAAAAGCCATTTAGAAAAAGAAATAGACGGTATGCGCCTAATTTTTGGAGAAAAAATGTCGCCATATACAGGCTGTTTTAAAATTAACACAAGACTTAAATTTGCTGTCATTTCAATATAATGTCTTCACAGTTGAAGCAGTTAAAACACTATTATAACCACATTTTGTATGAAATTCCCAGCTTCATTATTTTGTAAATATTGTTCAATAATCAAGACACGTTGTTCTATCGTATAACACTCCATTTTCACTAAGTCTAAACTTTCAGCTATCCATTTGTTTTTTCAGGGTTGTTAACACTTTACTACACAAATGACTGTTAATTTTAAATTTTGATTTAAGTTTTGGACATTCCGCATTTTATTCAAATCTTGCGTTAATTTTGGGACACCCTTTACCTTCCAACACCTTATTATTCTGGTTTAGCTTATGGCACAAATATATAAATTATAAGTATACATCCGCATTAATTGAAAATATTTAGATGTATGTCTAATTTATTGTGTGTGAAGCTTTTACACATAAATTGAGATGTAAACAATATATGTATATGTATATACGTACAACAAAAACTTAGTTTTCTGCTTCGAGTATGAAGGTGTGAGCAAGGTATTAAGTTTTGTAGTAGTTTTTCAAGATTCATGAGAGAGCACGCAACGTCTTTGCAGTGGCGGCGGTAACGGCAGCGACAATACTTTGCGCAACCAAAGTTTGCGATTGGCGTATGCGCGTTTGCGGTTTACGTGCTGCGCCCTCATTAGCTGCCTCGCGGCACACAAAGTGCGACACACCCATATACAGTTTATGCCCATTCGCCTATATGTACAAATGCGCGAATTGAAAATTTTACGAATGCAACGAGCTAGTCTCAAGCAATACTCCAAAGCAAATTTGTAATGTGGCAAAATGGGATAACACATGTAAAAAACTGAGCTTTTTTAAGTGAACTGTGGCAACCAATAGGCAAGACGCGCCGTAACGAATGCTAGCCCCCATTGGCCAAGATAATTTTTCGACGTTTAGTTTTTCCCTTATAACTACACAACTAATGATGTTGCCAGCGGCGTCATCATCATTGTTCTTTCGGCTAAAAAATTGAACAAAAGTATTTACTCAATTTCTTATCAAATAGTTCAAATATGCTTGCGTGGGTGTTCCAGACTCGTTACTGCTTTTGGCAAGAAGGCAGAGTAGTACACAAATATGAGAACGTGTTTACATGCGTGCTTTCTTATTATATTCTATATCAAAGCAAAGATGATAAAAAGCCCCTTAAGCTCATTTACATTTATGTTTGCATTTAAATTTCCTTCTATAAGAAACTGTTTTATAAATTGCACAATCACGCCGGATGTTAAATATACGTATACAGGTACATATGTACTTATGAAGCTAAATTTTTAAAAAACTTAATACATAAGCTTTGCATGAACTTCCACAAACATTAGAAATACTAATGGCAAAATGTCAACTTGGGTTAACTTCAATGGGTCTGAAAAAAATTTTGCACTAACTCTTTTTCAAACAATATTTCTAATAGTATTGGTAATTTGAAGTATTTTAACTTTTTGTGAAACTTCGTTTAAAAGCTTTTCAAGCAGATTTCATTAAGGATTTTAGTGTATGTTGGTAAATATTATTCCACTCCACTATTGCTTCTTTAGCAGTTTGGCCTTCTTACACTGTTTGCTATTCTTGAAAACGAATATTTCTCAAGTAAAAAACCTGTGGATTTCCAGCAGTAAAGATTAGTTGTCGCCACAATTATGTCTCGCATATTTTACCAATTTATCATCCAATAACTCAATATACATTGCTGTGCTTATTTGAGTGTACACATTGGAGTGCTTACATCAAAGTTAAATTAGTCCAAATCATGACCGATTCATCACCACGAACACAGCGGTGCGTCGTTCACTTAGCGCTAATCAGGTCTATTTAAATTAATTTTTTTTTGTCGCTAATCACAACATTTCGCAACTCCGCATCCCAAAAGTGGAATTTATGAGCGAATCGCGCATTTACATGTTGGGTCTAAAGCTCTAGTAAAGGCACCATAGCTTAATTTCACCACTGCTCATCCCGGCATTCACAGCTAAGCGCTTGATACCACTTGGATCGATCGTCGATGGTTGGTATTTTGCAGCTGCGTATGGTGGTATCATAATACGAAGAAGCTTTTTAAGAAATTGTTACAGTATTTCTTTGTCGTTAAAGTTTTTAGCTATTTTTATTTTTTTATTATTTTTTTTTTATCACTTTCCAACTATTTGTCTCTGTTCATATTAGGATAGAGTTATTCCAAGTACAATTTTTAATTAAAAACAAGAACAAACTTTAACTTCGGTTATACTGAAGCTATAATACCCTTCAGAAATATAAACGATTCCGAACAAGGTTTTGATTTCGATCGGTCAGTTTGTATTTCACCTATATGCTATAGTGTACAAAGAGAACAATATCCTCGGATATTGCATTTTTGCCTTAACAATAAGCCACCCCAATTTTTTTTTATGAAAAGGTTTTTCGCAAATTACTTTATTCCGGTTGTATTCTGATATTTACCGTTTCGAAAAATGAACAGTTTCTGTTGAGAAAAGGACAGGTGACAAATTTCTGGTCGATATATACAGACACACAAACATGGCTAAATCGATTCAGCTCATCATTCTGATCATTTATTCATGTACACATATATTTTATAGGGTCTCTAACGTTTCCTCGTGGGTATTACTAACTTCATGGCAAACTAAATATACCTTGCACTTAGGGAGCAGTAACCAGAGAAAAAAACGCTTTCACCGAAGCTATAATACCCACCACAAATAGAAAAGATGTCATACAAGGACTTGATTTTGATCGACCAGTTTGCCACAATATTTGGCAAAACATTTCGAATAAAAAGTTGTCCATATAATGAGTAGAGTTTGATTGATATATCAGCTATATGCTTTAGTGGTCCGATATGAACATTTTTTCTAGAGATTATATCGTTGCTTTGAAAAGGTTGTATTAAATTTGTCACGAAATTTATAACACCCTATAAAGTATATACATTGCCATATATACATAATTAGCATGGCAAGCTGAATTAATTTAACCATATCCGTCTGTCTGTATATACGCGAATTAGTCCCTGAGTTTTAGAGATATCACTTTGAAATTTTGCACACATCCTTTTTTCCCCCAAGAAGCTACTCATTTTTAGGAACAGCCAATATCGGACCACTATAGCATATAACTGCGATAAAAACTGAACGATCGGAATTAAGTTCGTATATAGAAAAGGTGTTTATCTGACAACATATCTTCAGAAAATTTGGCACTCTTTCACAAAAATAACCATGGTATTTTGAGATCGGATGATACAACACCATCTGCGTACCGCAGTAACACTTTTTTCTAAGTCACGTCCAAACCATTGTTTTAATAAAGAAACTGTCACGTTGTCCTAAAAAAAAACGCATAATCATACCTGTTTTTCATTTTAAGTACATGGGAGCTGTGGGAACTATTGACACGATTTTACCCATTATTGTCAGAAGGAGATTCTATGAAATTCATTATCACAGAGTGACCGATATTTTCGGTAAAAAACTCAGCAATATCCACTTGGGTCCACGGCAGCTGATGGGTAGGTGTATCGAAATAACTATTGGAAAGACGGAAATCCGAAATTCGTTATCCTGAAGGACAAATTATTATTAATTTAGCTAAAAACAAAATGTTTAAAAATTATCTGTTGCAATAATAATACAACGCACTCGGCTGCTTTAAACAGCTATGCAAATTGTATGAAAAATAAAGTTGACAGGATTAAGAAATTTAATAGAAATAAAGGTCATGAAATAAGGAATGGTTGGAAAATATTGTGCGCAACATACTAAATTATAAAAAATAAACATATATACTAACATCTTTTTAATATGTATATAGTATGCTAGCTGACCCGGCGAACTTCGTACCGCTTTAGCGTAGCTTTGATGCACTACATTATTTAGTATAGCTGACCTATCTTATACTCGTATATGAGTACCTATTCAATTTGAACTGGAATCTATAATAGATATCCCTATTTCCCTGGTCTCGCCATACCTGAGAAGGACTTTACTAATTTTATTAAATGAAAAACAAAATACATATTTTCATACTAGCGTTTATTCCATAGCGTTCTCTCTATTCTAATGCTTTTTAATAAACTATATTTTTAGTTTTATGTTCTGGCGCATAAATAAATAAAGTTGATGGTTTTCCGACAAGAGAACAGGCGACATATAATTGGCCATGTGCACAACATGGATTTTCTAGGTTGATGCCACATACACTGACTGCCCTTGTGATTTATTTATTGACATTGCAAATGCAAGCCGCACTGGGAACTATAAACGTTTAAAGCTGAATGGTATGTCGTTCGGTATCATAGGTATGCGTGGGATTAAAACATCTTCGCCTTTGTACTTCCCTTTTAAAATTGTTGCGTCGATGACGTTCAATAATTTCTTCACCGCAAGCGGTAACATAATAATTACTGATCAGATTTTTAATTGCAGATTATGAGGTGGTAAGCCGGGCAATTCCAGCGAATTTAAAAATTCTTTTGGATAATTGACAACTTCATCTTCATTAGTAATGGAATCAACTGATTTGTAATTCTTCAATTCGCCAGCTATTTTCTCTTGAATCTGAAAATTCATTTCAGTCACATCAACATTTTTTGCG
>NW_017537364.1:63946-67693 GCF_001853355.1 Bactrocera latifrons
GCTTTTACATTAAAATTTACCTTTAAAAAACTATAAGTACAATAAAGTTTAAGTACTTTCTTTTAATTTTGTGAAACTTTTTTTTTCGATTTATCAATAAAATTCAACTTTTATGAATTTGTACACTATAACGTTTATGTGGCTTAATTGTGTGAGCACAAGTGTATCAACAGCAATAATACCATTACCAATATTGAGCAGTTGCTTGGAAAACACTTCTCCAGACTGGTCTTCCTGCAATTCGACTCTCATGTTTATACTTAATTTAAGTGTTTTAATGTATTTCCATAAAATGGACGACTTCAAACATGCATTCAGTTCATCAGCTGGCGTTGAGCGTGGGACAACTGGCTATATTTGTCGAAAATCACCTACCAATAGTGTTATTGCACCACCAAACCGGTTTTTGTTATTTCGTAAATCTTGCGTCGAGCGATCGAATGCCTTCAAAGATTTTTGTGTGCCATCGTACATTCATCCCAAATAATCAATCTTATTTGCTGCAGCACTTTGGCCATCGCAGAATTTCTCGAAAGGTTGCAAGTTGGAGTTTCATTAATTTGAAGGTTCAACGGCAGCTTGAGAGCTGAATGAGCTGTTCGACCGCCTTCCAACAACGTAGCTGCAATACCTGATGAAGCTAGGGCTAGTGCAATTCCATTTTGCGATCGAATTGTTGCCAAATCAATGATAACAAAAAAGTTTTCCCAGTTCCACCGGGAGCATCTAAAAAATAAAATCCGCCAGTTCCATCGTTCACTACTTTCATGAGCACATTTTTGTTGTTGATTTGTTCTATCAACCATTTCTCGTAATGTTTTGGAATCGTATTGGGGGCTTCGCGTCTCAATTCTTGATCATATGAGTCGAACATTGGGCGATTGGGTCCTATCATTCCTATTTGTATTAATACTTTTTTGGTAAGCATTAAGCACATGTCCTCAATTAAAATTAATGCTTCATTGTGAATTTCTTCGTTCATTTGCAAATCTGCATTCGATGTTCTAAGACTCATCTGATGCAATATATCTTCCGCCATATGATCTTTGTATTTATGCCATAAATCAGTCGGTGCTGCATGTAGACAAAATTATAGAAAATAATGTTCGTATATGTTTAGCATTTGACGAAATCACAGCATCTTCGAGAGTGTGGTCCCAATGGTGTCATTCTCTAACAATCCCAAATGTTGACAGGCTTCTCTGTATGTGTCACACAATACACCATTAACAGTTCGCAGATGTTGGAATGATGTTGGACCACGAACATTGACTAACAATAAACGCAAATAAAAACACTCGTCTTGATTAGGATGGACTGCATAAAGACGGCCTAGTGCATCGGTGGAAAATACTTGTGGGTAATCTGAAACTGGATGTCCTCGTTTTCGTCGTTCAAATTTTTTGGATGATTGATTCCAGGTATAATATCTTGGTATTTCGGAGTAAAGTAGCGTTCTGGCAAAATCATCACTCTGGCTCATTTCAAAGAAGCTGGTTAATGTTGTCGATGGTGGCCTGTCAACTCGTTGTAATACGTTTGCATCTATAAAATACACCCGTTGACCATTTTCCAAATGTACGGCCAAGTGAACAACAGTATAGTGTCGTTCCTTGCAGAGTAATGGCGAAAACGGGACAAAACAACGATTGTCAACTTCAATGTCCTGTCGATTTACTTTGACTATTGTTGACTTTCCATTGTCATCAATGGATCGGCGGCGATAAAGTGGATATCCATCATTTCCAGTAATAGTTTCTGTTACTAATTGTCTTGGGTAGCGTTTTGAACATTTTCTTTCAACCATACATGAAATGGGATTTAATATTCCACATGGACCATGTATCATATTTTTTGTAATAACCTCATGTAACAGTGGGTCTTCATTATTATCGATAATTTCTGCTGGTGTCACATTATCAATTTCATTCGGTTTTATCCTCTCACCCAACCAAATGAGGATATGTGCATGAGGCAATCCGCGTTTTTGTCATTCAACTGGGTACATCCAACAGCGCGCCTCGCTGAACACGCGATGCTTAACAATAAWATCCATGAGTGATTTTAATTTAATTTTGAAAAAATAATTCTTGTTGAATTTTTGTCCACTTTGGATTGCATGTGAATGTGATAAACAAATCTGGTCTGCCATAATGTCGTAGATAAGACATAGCATTTTGAGCATATTCATGCATATGTCGCGGGCTTCCGACGTATGTTGCTGGGAGAATAGTTGTCAGCATCATCATCAGTCATCAGCATTAATGGCATCCCGAAGATGAATATATTTTGTCTGGTTCAACCTGATAAATGTCAATCGTTCAGTTTCAACTTTCACATACATATCCACAGTATATTGGTGAAATAGACGAAGTAACTTTAAGATGTGATTGTCCTCATTTTCCCGAACCATCAGTCTGTATGAATAATAATTCATTGAACTAAATTTTTTGTTCGTTTCAGCACCTATAAACATTTTTTTTTTGTTATTAATTTAATAATATAAATTTTAAGTTAGTAAACATATATTTTAATGTGGTAAACATATATTGTTAATTAATTTACCTGTAACTGGATTTATCATCTTAATTGAAAAATGATAGCCGTCTTCACCTTCCTAAAATAGGATAGGATATTGTAAGGCATCATATGATCGATGTGTTTCAAATCGCCCATAAAATATATTTGCAAAAATTAATAGTCTTCATCAGGCATTGGCGATAAGGAACCTGTTCGATGATAGATTTGACCATGAATCTGCAAGAATATAAATATGTATTTAGGTAATTGTATAGCAAATTGTTTGTACCACCATGTGGCTCGCAAAATACTGCCAAAATACTTTATAGATCATTTCAAATTAAAACTAAACCTCAACATTGAACAGTAGCCTTCCATGGCAGCTTTAGGTAGTAGGCTTTACCAAGTATTGGAACACTTTGTAAACACATCTACACAGCACTGGCTCAACATATTTTGCACCAGCTACATGGTTGTGAAACTAAATAAAATTGTTTGCCATTATACTTACTTACTTTGGAAGTAGACATAAAATTGTCTCGAATAACTTTTGTTGCGCCAAATGATCTCATTTGAAAGCAATTATTGTATTGCTGGATATGAGTCAAAAAATGATTTGAATCTGGCCCATTTCTGGAAAGCAATGAGTGTAGTGGCTCTGGTGGTGGTACCAATGGTGTCAATTTGACTTGGCCGTTGGCGCAACACAATCCAGGGGCTTCATTTTTGAATTTCAATGCATTGCAATGTGGACACACAATATTCATTAGTCCAATAGCAACAATTTGCTCTGAACTGTAATCAATTGCCACATAACAGAATGCAGCTCTGTGGGGATTAAACACAACATTTCTATGTTGATTTCGATTCCTTTGTAGTTCATTTTGCCCTTCGCGTTGCTCATTTGTTTGATTTGCTCTTATATTTCTTTGACTGGACGTATTTCGAGTTCTGCGGCCTAAGTACGTCTAGGTTGGTGGCATTGTTAAAAACGAAACTCCAACTGAAAATAAAAAGATCTCATATTTTTTCTGTTTAACCATGTATACCAAATTGTAATATTGTATAGTCACCAAAAGTTACCAAAAAACGATATAAGGTGAATTGAACTTACCGTGATTAATAAACACTTATTAGCAAACAAAAAACTTCTTAGTCTTTAAAACAAAACGAACTTTATCAAAAACTTAATAAAATTTACATGAAAACAGATTACCACAATTTTTT
>NW_017537364.1:67768-74484 GCF_001853355.1 Bactrocera latifrons
GTATATTTTTCAGTCTTTCTGAGATCCTTGTACAGAGTATTAGAAAACTACAAAAAAAAATATCAGCCAAATCGGTTCAGCCATTCACGCGTGATGCCGTGACAACGGAAAGCGGGTTTCATTTTTATATATATAGATATATAAACCTGATTCAAACAATCGTAAAAAAATATTTAAATTCTCAACTGAAAAGTTGATTTTAGGAATATTATATGTAAATATTTACAAAATTTATGAAACTAAGAAACTATATTTATTTATTTTGCAAAAATATAAACTTAGTTTTAATTTGAGAGTACTACAAGTTTGTGCTTCGTGTCTTTATGTTATATAATATTTGCATAATATTAGAAGTAGAAAAGAAATTTGAAAAAGCTATTTATTCCTTTAGTTCACGTTCAATTCCAAAGAAAATGGTTAATAATATATAAAAATGAAATATCGAGTTCTAAGGAAAACCCATATAAACTAAAACAACACATATGCACACAAGAGCAGGTCTTAATGCGAATGATATCTAATGTGCTGAAAATAAGCAATAAGTTTATAATAAGTTTAGGAAAGGCGAAATATTGCCCCCATATCACAAGTCGGCGCCACAAGCAGGTCTTATCATAAAACATATGAAAAGAAACAAGCACTTGACACCAAAAAACGCATTTATAGTAAAAGGTAAGCTTTTTAGTAAATGGAATGCCATAAAAGCACTCCTGGACAATGGCTATATTACAGCGGCAATAACTAAAAACCTGCATTGTCAGTATAGAATGTTAAGGAACAGTTGAAGTTCGCCAGCTGGTCGCTGACTGGTAGCTTGTAATTTAATTATTTTCAACCCGTTGACAAACAATATTCCTGGCATTGCCATTTGGGAGACAATACAAGGGAACCATGTTAAACAAATAATGAAATATGGTGGAAGGGCCATCATAGTATGGGGTTGCTTCACATACTGGCATGTAGTACCTCTAAAAAATTCTATGGAATAATGAGGAAAGAAGACTATCTGCATAGAAGAAGTCATATTTCAACAGGATAAAGACACAAAACAAACATCCAAAATCTTGAAGTAATGGCTTGCCGAACTAGATTTGTTATTGATGCAGTCCAGCCCAAAGCTCTGACCATAATCCGATTGAGAATTTGTGGTCAATCGTTAAATGAATGTTAGGACAACGAAGATCAACTCCAAAGAATCTGAACGAGTTTTGGCAATTAGTATTTCTTACGGATGGAACAGTCATAAACTACCAACCAAATTACATTTATATTTTCATACTTTCCTTACTTCTCCTAATTATCATCACACATCCCTCGTATCCAATTCGTAATTTGTTCATCTGCTAAGTCTTTTCAAAACTTTCTCCGAAATAATTTCTTTATCTTTAATTTCAAAACATATTTAAAATCATATTTTTAATTTTTAATCGCATATTTGTTAACTTCGTTGTTAGCTTCGTGAAACCCTTGATATTATTTAGAAAATTACCTCCGAAAAAAAGTTAAGTTTGCCGGAGCTGCCGCCATTGGACCACCAAAGCTTAAATTTGTGATACAAGTACAAACTGAATAATCAAAATCATGTCCTTGTGCGGAAAACTGTTTTTGTAGAGGGTATTCTAGCTTTGGTACAACCAAAGTTAAAGTTTTTATTTGTTATTACATAAATAGTTTATAGTGTTCCAGATATTTGTATATAATATAGAAATGTAATTCCATTTTTCGACCCTCACCAAAATCAGTACCCAAACCAGTTGTATGGTTTTCTCAGAATAGAATAACAAAACAAACAAAATGAATGTCAGTTCTTACATTTCATTATTTGAAGATGTACGTACTTACACTTGAATGAAAATAAATACATATGTCGGTACATGATATTAAATTTTCTATAACATAGTCAAAAAGCTTGATTAGCTTGACGCTTGAAATTTATGTGAAATTGATTAATTTTTAATTTTTTCGTGCTTAACTTACAAAATATAAAAAAATGACAATCGATTAATATATGGATCTATGTATATGAAGTCACTTTCAGTATATTCAAAATTGCAAACAAAAGTTCTTTTTAGTTTAGTGACCTGCTAACTATCAGGTCACAAATTGAAGCTTTACCTCAAAATGTCTCAAAAAGTGCGAGGACTGCTTAAAGAATTCCGCTTTAATTGTAATATAATCACTTCAAATTCACGGTATAAAATACTGAAAATCGTGATCCTACATCCTATAAAACATTGCGAAGAGCTTGAAGGCATAAACATTATAGCATGAACCACTTTTAGCGAGGGTTTGTCATTATGACAGGTTTGTTTAATGAACTTGAATATTGCTAAGGCCCTCTTGATGCCGCTGTGTACACTTTGTTGAGCAGCATTGCAGGTCAGAACTGTAACAGTTGATAACATAAGAGCTAAACAGTCTCAAAAACGCAACTTGTCACTGTTAACTATAAAGATTTATATAATAAACGGTAATTTCATTATTTGTATTATACATGTATACATTTTTATATAAGATAAGATATATGTATGTATATAAAAACTGTTTGTTTGGAAACTTCGGAAACCATTTATCGAAATATACAGCAACACTGCTCTTTATTAAGCTATGAAATTTAAATTTAGTACCTCTTTGTCAGCAGAAATTATTATTAATTATTAACATCGGAGATCGTTAATGTATTAAAAAATATGTGTGGAAATGTTTCCTGTAGCAAAAACAACATATGTTAACACTCTCTGACTATGTATACCCTCTGTTGTTAACCGAACGCTGCAATCTCTGTAGCTAATGTTAGCAGAATTGTTACTATTATACATATAAATTTCTCTTTCACTGTTCAAAATATTACTTTCTGTTAACATTTCATCTTCATGCAATATTTCCCCTCTATATTAACATAGAAGGCACCACCCCTAACTACCTGTTAGCATTACATTCCACAAAACGTAAACCCGCCAGCAGGAGAGTAGAAACTGCCTCTATTAAATTTTGCTTGCGCCCTTCGGTTGAGTTAATTACTTGGAGCGTGATAGTGGCTGCACAAATGAGAGTAAAGACGTATATCCATATATAGATATTTATGCGCTAAATAACAGTAAGTAGGACAAGCTTTTTAAGTAAATAACTGTTTATTATAAGGTATGTGTTTTGGAAAAGTTACTTGAGCATTATCCTTTCTCGAGATATCAAAAATTCGTTGCTAAAAGCGTCGAAAAAGAGTAAAAACTAGTAGTAAGAATCAATTATTACTATCAATAAAATAGCACATGCACCATTTCCATATTACATATGTAAATTATTATACAAAATTGGAATAGTTATCAACCATTTTCGTCAATTTCGAAAATTAGGGCTGAATGTCGCGAAAATCAGTCACCCTGAGACGTTCCCTTAAGAATGTAGCCGTATAGCTCCTTTTTTCCCACAGATCTTTGCTGACCGGTAAATTAAAAAAAAAAAAAAAATAGTCTACCTTTTTGGGTGCCCTTGCTTACAGTAATAAAAAAGTAGTTACTTTAAATAAGTAATATATAACATATATGGTAGACATTAACATAAACATACTTGTATATACAGAAATACAAACATATATATTTTAAAATTCATGCCGAATAAGTCAACTACTATGCACAACTTTTATGAGTACTACACTGGTACCATATATGAAACATAGAGACGACATCGGTTGTCAGCATGTCGTCATTAAAATCATTGAAAACAGAATAATGGGCAGTTATTTGTACAGCAAAAGCTCATGATGGGCAGTGGTCCTTATGATTTGTTATTGGGTAGGTATGTGTTTGGGAGCTAAGTATGTTTCGTTGGCGCTTGTATGTAAGGGTGACCGCAGAGAGGATGCTTAAAGCCGAGCCGAGCGCATTTTCCCATTTTCGCTCGGCTCGGTTTTGAACAGGAAGTACGGAATGACACACATAGCTTATATGTATGTCCGAGTACATATGTACCTTTTCGATTTACTCAGATATATCTCCAAAACTGAAAATTTTGTTAATGTATTGGGTAGGTTTCAGAGATTTAAAAAGGGTATTTTTCCTATTTGCGAAACTCCAACATCTTGACACTTATGGTACCATATTTTTTGTCGCCTTAAGGGGAATGTGCGCTTATAGGAGTGGACAAATAAAAATTTTACTAATATAAGAAATAAGGTTTCTTGGTAATTTAATTTACATATTTCCTTTTTAGCGTGCCATGTATCATAGTTACAATAAATTCATTTGTGTTAATACATACATACATATTTATTTTTCAAATTTGACGATAGTTTGTCGCAACCTTAATTCTGTTTTATAATAGTTTTTAATATGACTTTCAAAAGTTTTGGCGTACTGGAACCTAGTAAAGTCATTACTAACGATTTTTTTAATGTGGCGAAGTTCCTTTAGTAATTCAGTATATGAATAAATTTGACCGGCATTCTGAGGACATACATACAAGTATGTACCTAATTCATTTAAGTCTTCGGTTTTTTATCAGATAATTTGTCAATAACATTTTCGTGAGTGATAATGTCAAATGTCAATATTATTGTCTTCTGTATTAACAATTTCGTCGATTAACAAAAAGTCGTCCGGATACTGACCTTGCTGATTTTTATTTAAAAACTTTATCAAAACCATCGTTATGCTTCAGTCTTAATAAAACAAACAGCGTCCAAAATACCAAATGTTTTTAAAAGTTTGTTCTTTGAAATCTTTTCCATTCTTGCAATTCTTCATTCCATTCTTAAAATTCTGTATAAGATCCACTTTATATTACTTATTATAGTTTATTATGTCGAGTGTGACTTAAATTGTAAAAGTTTTGTAAAACTTTGCAGAACGATTTATAATTGTTTAACTTTTCATGCTAGAAGCTACAATTTTTTACATTTAGATCCCGTTACATCTTAACATGTTTATGTTCGTCTTCACATTTTTACATATGATGTGTGTATGTACTCATATTACTCTTACATAGATTACGGCTGTAACTATATTGACTGCACCTGTACTTCAATTATTGATCTTCTTGCTCTAAATAACAGTTTTTCGTCCATAGAAGTTATTTTTATTTTATATTTAATTTTCTTATCTGTTATCGAGATAAACGTAAAGCGGTGTCGGCGTCCGGTCATGTGAGAGTTAAAGCCTAACTATAATGTGAATAAACTAGCTTAAGCCAGCATAAGCAACTTTCCGAATACACATTAATTGTCTTTTGCAACTATAATCTACTTCACATCAAGTTCTTTCAAACGTCATTTGCTTAAGGAAACTGGTCGCATTTTCCGTACGGAATCAGCTGTTTTCGCTTTTTGCCAACAGATACATCATTTTGAATTTGAAGATGGAGGACAACGAATCGAAACAAACAAACAAAATAAATTTCTAGGAATCGTATAAAAAAACCATCCTCTTCCTCTTTCTGTTCTTTTTCCTCACTGAATATGATCGAAGTCTTGTTTTTAATTTCTCAAATTTTTGTTAATAGGCATGTCCCGTCCAAAACAAAAGTAAGCATTTTAATTGTTTGTAAATATTTAAATTTTCTATTAATTTCTCTATTGAAAGACCCAAACGAAATATAAAATCAAAACACAAATTGTTTATTGCCAGGCTTTTCGTTAATTTTTTGACAATAACATACGGCAGCGTATGCATATTATAGTTACGCCTTTAGAGTGAAATTTGTTATGAAAATCTAACGAGAGATATGGTTCCTGAATTGTTGTTCGGTTAAGAGAGGTGTTGGAGGTGTCCGCAAGTAGAGGTTTCACTTTATTTTCATTAATTGTATTTAAGCTATTCAGCATATCTAAAGGTTCATTTTTAAAAAATATCTTGTGAATTTTTTTTTTTAATTCTAAAAACCCATCAAGAATTAAAAATTCATAAATGTTTCATTAGTACATAGATAAATCCTGTTACTGTATGAAGAAACAAATAAAATTTGAATTTTTGACAGACTTTGAACAAAAATCATTTGTTTTTTTGTAAAATGTATTGGCTCGAAAAAAGTTTTTATTATAAAAAACCCTCCGTTTATTGACTAGAAATGCTATTTTAAATATGTATAAAAAATCTTAGCAAAATCGCATCATAATATATCTTTTTGAGGAACCGTGTATACTTACAATTAAAAATTCAGTTTTGAAAAAACGCTTAAGTATGAAGTGCTACTGTGTCGTTTCCTGATGGGCAGGCATAGCTAGGGGTTTATCTTTTAGAATTTTACTCCGACCAATTTGAAATTTTTGGAGAATATTTTAAACATATTGTAATATTGAATAAGATTTTTTTTTTTAATTTTCAACCCCACGTAAAAAATCTTAAGGGTACTTACTTATTCAATATATTATTGTATCTGACCCCTCATCATCGGTCAAAGCTCTTCCTAGGGAAAATTATATTTGAATGCCAGTCATTTTTAGAAATTAATAACTGCGATAAAAGATAAGTGTCTGGATTTTTTATGAATTTGAAAACAGGTGTGTATGGCTTGGTGTAAAAATTCCATAAAGTAAGTTAAGAATTCTAAAATTATATCTGTATAGTATATAGTTATCTAAGGGTCTCTAAATTAATGTATAAGTTGCTTTAACTTTAACCACTAATTATTTATTAATTGGAACTGTAATGACCGTTTATTAAAAATATTACTGTAAAGTTGAGTATTCAATTCAATTAGTTTTAACCCATCGTCATAAGTAT
>NW_017537364.1:74554-92682 GCF_001853355.1 Bactrocera latifrons
GGCGAATAGCCAAATTAAGCGCTATTCGTAACCAGCTGCACTTTCACAGGTACATATAGCTTGTATGTAGTGGTAGCTACACCCTCAACCAGACATTGGAAGACTTCGAATACTGAGACAAGGAAAGTGAAATCACCACTAACCATTATTTTCAGTCACCCCCAATATAAGCGCGTAGTGCTTAGCACTTTTGAAATTCTTTTGTTTCGTTATACATTTTTTTTATTTTGCATTCAGTAAAGACGAGGACAAGAAATAAAAATGGGCGCGCAATTCACGCAGTAACAGGGTAAGTGAAATACAAATACAGAGCTGGCTAGATGAGGTAGGCATAAGTAAGAGCTCAACGTCAAGAGTAGTCCATACTAACCTTTTGTGTGACGCGCTGATGACATTTCAGTGGACATTGGGTTTTATTTTTGAGGGCGCACTTCGGCGTAATCCCGTGACAGTTACCAGACTTTGAAATTCATTTCAAGTCAATGTTATTCAAGTATGTATGAGCCGTATTCAAAACTCAAGAAAAAAATACCACGCTCTATTCACTGCTTTTTAATTAAATGCAGTACTTATAGCGGAAAGTAAAAAAAAAATCTGAATAATCGGCAAAATATCATAATACATCTTTGTATTAAATTCCATGACGAACCAATTTTTATAATCCTTAACCCGGTTTTAGATTCATAGTTTCTTAGCCAAAGTTGTTCAGAATGATTCGTACAACATTTTCAGCATACGCGATTTTATAGAAAATAATCGACTCGGTCTAATAAGTATGCATAATTGAGCAGTACTGGCATTATGTGTATATATGGCACCTAAAACTTACTTTTGTTTAATGAAAACATTGTAACTCTTATGTTACTTGTTTTTTTAGTATTTTAATGGTATTACTGATATATTTTTAATTTGGGAATTTTGGAATTTTGTCTTGAGGATTTTGAAATTTGGGACTTAAAGACTAACATAATGTATAAGGAAATAAAAAAATTACATATGCTTACTAATTTTTGGTAACGATAAACATTTATTATTGACCATACTATAAATCCTCCTTCATCTTCAGAAAAATGTGTGACTGAATGTATTCGTAAAGTGGAAATAAAGATATATTTTGTTAGAGTGTTAATAACATTTTAAGGAAAGCCACTTAAGGTAACACAAATAAATCTTCCTTAAACCCTGCAAATAAAAGAAACAAAGAATAATCATAAGTTTTCTTGAACATTTCAAATTGAATAGGGAATCGTTAAAACAACCAATCAATGTGGTTACAAAATAAACATTGACTTGACGAAGTTGTTTGAGGATAAAGTTCTTATAGATGTAAATCAATATTAAAACGAGCTATATACGGTTGCTAGGTTGCACTTTAATTCAGAGACAACCGCTTAAACATATTACAAATTGAGCGACTGCGGAGAAGTATGGTGGTATATGAAAGATGCGTTCCAAAGTAAACAGGATCTTTATCGATTGTCCAGTGAGAATTTCATGACATTTCATCGATTGGAAGTGAAGTTATTGCGTTTTAAGTGTCAATATGCTTGTGTCATCGGTGCGAAAATGAGCTGTGAACAAAGAGCCAACATTAAATTTTGTTTTAAAATTGTTAAAACTTTTACCGAAACGTTTCAATTGATGTAAACGTTTATGGCGATGATGATAATAAGTTGTAATTACAAAAATAATAAAAACCTCCGAAAAAGTTTTGTACAACGATATTAAAGAGGTTAATGTTGATTCCAATTTATTAAAACAAACGAAATTCATATGGTGCGAAAATACTATCTTCGATTCAAGCATATTATTGATGGAAATTAAGTCTTAATAGTTAAGTATGTCAAGCAAACTAACGCAAAGACGACTGAAAATGAATTTGAAGGGTAGGGTTAACATAAATAAGCGGTTTCTGTCAAAAACAAATATTGAAGTTCGTTTGTCATTAGAACATACATAGATATGGTTAAAACTAAAGGGTGGTCCAAGTAGAGGTACTTTTTTCAATAGCCTGTTTTTTGACAGATCACGCTTGGGTCGTGTCAAGCTATCATGTTATTTTTGTACAGTATTCTTTCGGATTTCGGCATGGAAAGACTGACATCTGAGCAACGTCTATAATACATCGCATCAATCAATAGATTACTAAGGGAACATTTCGGGAAGCAGATAATTTTACGTTTCAGGCCGGTTGATTGGCAACCAAGATCGTGTGATATCATACCGTTAGACAAAACATCACTCGTGTCATTCGCCAAAATTCAACTTAATGGATGGACCATCTGAGACGTAGCCACGGCTAAAATTTGAGATATTATAGATAATATCAAAAAATAAATGTCAAAGTATATTCTTTCGATTGATAATAAACATTGCCCATTAAATTTGAAGCTTCCGTTTTTTTTTCTTTCAAAATGTAGGGAACTTCGAAATGGATAACATTTTACTTACAATTCTGGAAAATAATTCTTTTTGTGAACATAATTAAAATTTTTCATTTTGGTCTTGATGAATCAATGGGCCAATTAAAGTAATAAAAATAAATCTAATTAGTACAGAGGTTAATTCCGGAAATCCTTACATATTTTAAGGACATGAGTTTGAGACCTAGGTCTAGCGACATTGTGATAACTGATCACGGCTTTTGGTCAATGCAATTGAGCTTACAACACAGGATAAATGTTTGTTCCGCTTCTTTGTTGATTTGACATTCCATTAGTTACATATTGTACGATTTTCTATTAGTAGTTTAACATAAGCATAAAACTTTCACCTCCACTCACATAAGTTGAACGGCAATCCTTAACATCTCCTTGTCATGTTTTTATTGGTAATTGGTTAAATGAATAATACTATAAAGTATATTCGCAGATGCAATTAAAATGCATAGCTAAAAACAAATTCCAGTAAATTAAATACCTTTCGATGTACTAAATCAACGTATGATTTCAAGTTGATTTCTAGATAATACTCGGAGAACTAAAATTTTTTTTACATAATTACTTATACTTTTCCTAAAAGGTAGTAGATCAACTGCTTCAGCGTGCAGCCTAATTCAGAGTGGTCTGTCCACTCCCATATTAGCCCAGTTAGCATTGAGCTCGCCTGACTGTGCACTCAAGAGTGATGAAGACGTGTCTAGAATCGTTATCTCTAGCATCGAGTTGCTATATCATTAGACTATGAACCTGGCCAAAGCGGTATTACAGGAAAATGCTGGGATGGGGAGCTTGCTAGGGCAGGTGCTTCAGCATTAATAATTTAATAATGGGAAGGAGTAGGAGTTTTTTGTGGTTTCGTTCTGGATTGTTAGACCGCAGACCAGCTCAGCAAGCGTTGGTCATATACTATACCTAGCAGCTGTGTTGTTGCAAGATCCTTCAGGGTAAATCATAAGAAACCTAGTGAGCCCTTCGCTTTCGATAGAATCTACATTTCAATGGTTGCAGTTTTCCTAACTGAAAACTGTCTAATTGTGATTTGGACTCATTCGGTAACATTGAACATTTTATCAGTTGTATACAGTTAATACTATATACATATATAATGAATGTTGTTTTAATCAGGCTTTCTTTAAATTTAAAGAAAATTAAAAATTTACAGTTCTCCTAAAGAGTCCGAACATTCGTAAGCAATAAGCCTGTTTTAGAAACCAAACCATGGAAATAAGGGTGACTTTGCGCAGAAAATAAAAGGCAATAAATGTGCTCGGTAGTGTACGAAACGCGAAAATGAGGGTTGAGTGGCAATAACTGCTTGCCTTATTTTGGTACAGCATCAAAAGAAATAAAATGGAATTGAAGAAAACTACAGGAAATGTTAAAAACGAATAATGGGGGATGCCAAGTTTATGAATTAATGCACATAACTATGAATATTCAGCTTTCATGCTATGTACGGTTTGCCTTAACTCCGCAATTGGAATTAACTTTCAGAAAGAAAAGATGTTACCTATATATGTGTAAATAAAAAATTCGAAAAAAGATGGACGGAGGAGAAGTTGCTACGCTTAAAAAATTATGGTTTTCTTATTTTGTTTATGATTTTCGTGTGCTTAAACGCCAACGTCAATTCATAATCTGCCACATCTTTGGACAAACTAAAGAAAGTCAAGTTTTATTGAAAATATTTATAATGGCTTCTTCACAGTTTTAACGAAGCAACTGTGTTGGTTGCAGAAGAAGTATTGAGATTGAATGCGCCTTGAATAAGGTGGAGTAAGTAGCGTTAATGGCGTCCAAGTATAAGAAATCAAAATTAAGTTGAACGTAAAAAAGCAACAAAATTACTCAGTCATAATAGACATACATATGTATAAACCAAGTGGATTTTGTGAGTATTTGTTTTAAATTTTTTTCTTTTATTTTAATCTGCCGCAGTCTTCAATAGAAGTCACGACTCAACAAATTACATACTTAATTCAGCAAGGATAGCGCTACCGACACACTTTTAAATTGAAAACGTCTCGCATCACTGAATGTGTAAGTGTACTCCTTCAATGACTAAACTTAAAGTATTGAATATTGGCCCGCAACATTCTTCACAGTTTATAATACTATGAGCGAAAAGTAATAAGACTTTGACGAAATTCTTAATTTATTCTTCAAAATCTTTGTATCCCCTTCAAAGAAATCGCCCTTGGCCACAATTCACTTGCGTCACCGTTTCTTCCAATCCTCGAAACAGTTGTAAAAGTCAATTTTCGAAAAAGCCTTCAGTTCTCGTAGCGAATTACGTTGTTCACGATTTTAATTGATGATTTGGCGAAAAACTCACTAATAATCAATGCATTATGCTAGTACAAAAACCAAGAATTGTCGATATTCCAACGACGAAAATAAGATCTCTGTCGTTAATGACCGCCCTGCACCCTCGAAGGCCTTTTCCAACTTTCTGAACGCTTCGGCACCAGAATTTTTTTCCCACACACAAAATTAAAACCAACTTCTTTGTTGAATAATTTAAGTAATCGTAAAAATCGCCGAATATTCTTCATGTACTTCAGAAAGACAAGCGTATACTAAACACTTATAATTATTTTGATGTGAAATTTGGCACGGCCATACCAACCTGGAAAAAATATATAGATAAAATGTCTTTCTTTTTTTTTTGCCCACAGCACTTTTGATCAGTTAAAGGTTGTTTGTAATACTCCAAACTAATCGATATAAATGTCAGGATAATGAGACGAATAGTATTCCGAGTAACTGCCTCTTCGGCCGTCCATGAAAACGATAACGCGGAAAATTATAATGGCATTATTTTGGCATCGGACATATACACTGTTCGTCACATAATTAAGGACAAAATAAAGTTGAATAATTTCAGCTCAATGTTTTTAGCTTTAAATTTTTGCCTAGAGACCGACTATAAATTGCAACTGTGCAAAAAAATGGAGCACGGTGAATGAAAAACATTGACACTTTAACTGAAACTCTGCAAATTTTGTTTACGACGAGTTTTCCTCGATTTCATTCATTTTAAGCACAAAGATTCACTGTTATAAGAAAAAAACGCTCTCAAATTTTATTAAGACAACTCACATACATATATGCCGATATATGCGGTATAAAGTCACCCGGAAGTTCAAAAATCCTTATATTAGGTATATATTGACCCGATTCAACCCTTTTGTTTCTCTCTAAATTTCAATTTACGGTGTGACAAAAAGGTAAAAGGAAATTGTAATTTTAATTCCCCGGGTAAACGATATTTCAAAAAAATAAATTTTGTTAAGTTCGTACAACTGTCCTTAATTAATATGAAAAATAAGGGAGCGATCTGTCAACCGGTTTGTTTACAGCAGCTGTGCAATGGTGAAAAAAACCAAGCCAAAGCCGCTCAAAAATCAAGGTGATGCTTATTGTTTTTTTCGATATTAATGATTTTGTGCAAAATGTATTTTTTTGGGAAGGACAGGTGAATAAAGAGTTCTATTTGGCCGTATTGAGGCGTTTGCGTGAGAACATCCCTCGAAAACGGCCAGAATTGCGGAAGATCAAGTCGCGATTGTGGCCGAATTTAAAGCCAAAAACGCAATGAAACCATCGATCAACCACCGTATTTACCAGATTTGACTCCCTGTGATTTTTTCTTGTTCCCCAACTGAAAGGAACATCCCAAAAAGTTGTTATGATAAGTGTTTCGAGGACTGGAAAAATAGTTGACATAATTTGAAGGCGACAAAATAGAATAATTCAATATTGTGGCTTTATTTTGGGTTAGTTTTTTTTTAACAATTCATATCTCAAACATTGGTCGGTATTTTCGGTAAAAAGTCAACTATAAGACCACATATTCAGTACAGTAAGGATTGAACAGTTTTGGTTCGATTTGGGCAATTTTTAGTCATAAGGTGGCAATCCTCAACATGCTATTCGTGCATAATTGTGTCCTGATATATTAATTGATTACACCATTCTACCAAAAAATTTTCGTTCTTTGTTCTAAAGTTTATTTTATGATTTTCTGACTAATAATGAACAAAAACTAAAAGAAAATACCTTTTTTTCGTATCAAGTTTGCTTTTGTAAAAGTTATAGTAATAATACCCTTTTTTTTTTTGTACAAGTCTAGAATAACTTAAAATGCTAATGCATTTTGTTATATATGTGGGCAATTTATTAAAGTTCGAGACCTAAAATATGAACTAAATGCAGCTCATGTTCTCCGTGAAGCCTACGAAGCATGTTTTAATTGCCCTGTACAGAATCAAGACAAGACATGGGCTCCATATGTTGCTTGTAGTTATTGTAAAAGATGTTTAAAAAGCAAAGAAATTTTCAACAAACGGTGAATTAAATATAATAGACATATTAATTTCTATATGTTAGGTTGGTATCGAGGTGAGAAAAGGTTTATGAAATTTGCAATACCAAGAATCTGGCGAGAACCGAAGATCACGTTAACGACTGCTACTTTTGCATTGTGAATCCGAGTAAAAGGCGTAGGTAAAAATGCAAAACCTGTCGAATATCCTGACCTTGAATCTTCTTCTGCTCCAGTTTCACACGATTTAACACGATCTGTACCTGAGCCGTCGATAACATTATCGCAAAATAGTATCTCATCTCTTAGTTCTCATAGAAGTAATTTCCGATAAGAAGTTTTTACCGACACCAGAACAACCAAATCATCATTTCGTCACTACAGAAGATGTTAATGATTTGATTAGAGATTTAAATTTGCCAAAAAGTGAGGCAGAAAGGAAAGCAGTGGAATTTGCTTGATGATGTTAATAATATAACGGACTAGCCATGAAACATTCTCTACCAAGAGCTTAAAAGCTGTTTGATTACATAACGGAAATAAATTTCCATCTCTTCCAAATGCTCACTCACTATATCTTAAAGAAAATTATGAAAGTGTTAAAATTCGAATCTTTAAAGTATTGCGAGTATAACTGGCAGCTAATTGGAGATTTAAAAATGGTGGGATTTTTTATTATGTTGATATATGTTATTTGTGCTTATGGGATAGTAGAGCGGATGCTAAGCATTATACTCAACGGTCGTGTCCTGAAAGGATAGAACTTTGTATCGGAAAAGAAAACGTAAAATTTTAGCCAATTTTTGAAGCAGAAAAAGCGTTAATGCCGCCTCTGCATATTAAGTTAAGGTTGATGAAACAATTTGTTAACAAACTGGATCAAACCTCAGAAGCTTTTGAATACTTAACAAAAAATTTTCCCGAAGTTATCCAAAGCAAAGGTTAAAGCTGGCATTTTTGTTGGTCCGCAAATCAGACAGATTTTCGACGATAAAAAATTTCCAACGTACCCAGCACGTACTCAAAAAGCGAGTTGGAAGAGTTTCAAAGCAGTCGTTTCTGTATTCTTAGAAAATAACAAAGCCGAAAACTATGGAAACCTAGTTGAAAATATGCTTAAAAAATTTTGGGGCCATGGGCTGTAGAACGTCATTAAAAGTAAATGTGCTGCATGCTCATTTAGATAAATTTAAAAAAAAACATGGGAGCGTATTCAGAAGAACAAGGAAAACGTTTTCATCAAGACATTATGAGCTTCGAAAAACGTTATCAAGGCCAATACAATGAAAACATGATGGGAGACTATATTTGGGGTTTATTAAGAGATAGTGCCTATGAACATAAATGAAAAAGTAAAAGTGTGTACTTTTAAATTATTTTTTACTTTTTTATAAGTTATTTTGATAGTAAAACTTAATAAAAATAATAAAAATGTTTCATTAAGTGATCTCATTTTCAATTAAAAATTAAAAGCCCATATTTTAAAAAATATCATTAAAGCGGTTTCCTAAATAAAAATGCAAACTTTTTATTAGCGTATCTTTTTTTCGCCTAATTACGATCTAAAAAATGGAAATTTACTGCTTTAAAGTTACTCCTTTGAAGTCGTCTCATACTATCACGGGGGTAAAATGTAATGTTTCTGACGTATTCAGTTATTGATTTATCGCACTTTACTAGTTTTTTACAGCACCGTTATATGTAGAGCGAGCGGGCTATCGTCCGATTTCATTAATTTTCACACTATTGGCAGTAGTTCTTATAGTTTTTGCGCTAAGCGAATGTCGTTGTTGCTGTTAATTTAGTGGTTTGGGAGATAGGCACTTTAAACGTATTAGAGGAGGGTCACCCTCACTTTTTCAAAATCTCTCGCCTCTGCAAAATAAGAGTTTTGTACCTTAATTATTGCTATGTTAGATTACGCCATCTACTAACTCGTCCTTAATTTTTTGCCAAGGAACGCTCATACCAAGTTTCATTAAGATACCTTAATTAGTAACAGCTTACATGGGAGGACGGACGGACAGGCAGACAGTCACCTAGATTTCAACTCGTCTCATCACTTTGATGATTTATATATATACTAGAGGACCCATTCACGCTTTACTGCGGCTGATACATAGGTAGTACTGCTAATACCATCTATATGATTTCAATTAGTTAGATTATGACATTTTTTGTGAAGCAACTTGTGTTAGTTTTCATCAAAATGCATCAAAAAGCATTTCATGCGTTAATAAAGCATTGGTTTTTGGGGAAAAATACTCCCCAATCGACAGTCACAGTAGTGGACTGCAAATTATGAAACGGTTCTCAAGCGATAAAGACGAAAAAGTCGGCTGGCAAGGTTATGGTATCAGTATTTTGGGATGCACGTGGTATATTATTCATCCCATGATTACTGAACCAGTTTTAATTCATTGCACTGTGTATTTGGTTGCAGTTCTATTCTACTATTCCCAATATTTAGCAATTTTATTATTTTTTAGGAAGTTCCCGTTCCCGTTTAAATATTGGCCTTCTCTGGACAATGCTTCGAAAATATTTCTGTATATCTCAAATTATAATAGACCTATATATTAACACTTCAGCTATTCCGCTATATTTTCATGCTAGATATTGCGTTTGGTTTGTTATGAATGCATTTGCGTCTTTCGCCCATAATCTCGCAAAGTATCCGCAATGCCTTGACGACGAAAATGTCAATACCATTTTTTATTGGGATATTAAATACATATGTCTGAGGGGTTCGCCCTAAAAAAACAGAATTGTTCGGGAGCAATATCAGTATCAGTATATCCTAAACATGTATGGATGCAAATTAATAACAATAAACTATATGGCTATAGGCTTAACCAAAAGCACAATATAAAACACTAGCAGCCCGCCCCGGCTCTCCAACACATACTTTTTCGTTTTTGCTTGGGGTCATTAAAATTGAAGGAAATTCGAACCTGAAACTATATTTTTTGGTATTATTATTATTTTTTTTTTAATTTTTGTAAAAAGGCCTTTAGCATACTACTGTGATCAAATTAAAAGTGTTTACAAGTGGTACAACGAGTCCAAAGTCGGCTGACATTTCGATCAATAGTCAACTATAGTGCACTCTGGTAAGATATAGGCAATCATTGCCATAAACTTGTTTCATCAAATGAAAAGTTTTGGTAAAAGTGTTACCAGCTTTAAAACAAAATTTAATGTAGGCTCTTTGTTCGAAGCTCATTTGCGCACCGATACTGACACTTAAAATGCAATAGCTTCCCTTCCAATCGATGAAATGTCATGAAATTCTAACTGGTTGATAAAGATAGCAGATTCTAACTAAAGATGGCGGCACCAGGAGGCGCTGGATTCAAAAAGTCCTGTTTACTTTGCAACGCACCTCGTATATATAACCATATATATTATATATCTTTATAAGTTTGAGGTGATACGTACAACCGTTAAGAGAATAAAGCTGTAATAATCTGTAGCAACTGGTTGCAAATTAGTTAACGCACGTCTTAAGGCAAAGAAAGTTTATATGTGTTGTTGACGCGCATAATTATGGGATGCGGCCGCTAGGGGTTGCATTCGGTATTGAGACTAATGTAGACTCATTGGCACTTCGTATACACACATTTTCTGATTATCATATACATACATAAATTTATGTTTGCAAACAGATCGGCACGAGAGTTGTCGTTGTGTGTTTCGGGTGGTCAACTGGTAAGCAAAATATGTTTGCACGCAAGCCGTCTGGTACGGAAGTAATTCAATCTCTATGTTTGCTTAATGAGACAATCGAATGGGGCGCATATGTGCATATACGGCGTAGCCGTCAATGATGTGATACCTTTGGAGAACCGGTTCTCACGTGCTGTTGATATGCAAATTGTGTGACCAGGTATCTTGTTGGTGAAGAGTTCACCCAACACCCGTGCGTATACCGCTTAACAAACAATCATATGTAGTTGTGACCGAATAACTGGAATGGACTTTAATAAAATCACATGGAACGTGAAGGACAGTTGACAAGCATTTAACACCTCGGAAGTCTTACCGGCGAAAGATACTTAGGTAGTTTAGCATCTAAAATTAGAAATCTCAGCAACGTACAATAAAAAAAAAAAAAACATATACAACAACAACTTCGATTATAATGATACACACTAAAATAAAAATAGAAATATGCAACTTTCAATCCAGCAGCTGGGCATTCAAATGAGATGAGACCGGTCTTTTGAATTTGGCCAGTCAAGCACCCAGCCGGTTGGCATAACGTCTAAAAGAATACACCCAACGTAAGTTCAGTAAATCGCCCCTTGGACATTTCCAATAATACAGTAATGAACTGGTCAAACCGGTTGGATCAGTTTTGCTTTACAACATTGCAAGCGATCTATACAACACAATAAAAATTAACCCTTTCCTTTTTTTATTTATTTTTTCTGTCAAGGTACGGGGTTTTAGAGCCTTCATATACAAATGCATACATGTATTCTAATGCATAGACTTTGGGCCTGCTTACAGTAGCCTTCATTACATAGGTGAATTGATATTACATTAATATTTGTGTGTATGTACGAATAGTTGATAAGAAAAATTAGTTCATTGTTGTCCTCCGTGTTTAAGCTACCCATTTCAAGCGCTCATAATCAGGACAAATGAAACTGAATACAAATAATGTCCATGTACATCAACTTGTATAAACCAATTGGGAAAATTGCACTTGTGCATATAAATCTATTTATGTAAAAGGAGTTGGGAGACATCTTTAGGATAACACACCTTGTATTATTTTCCAATTATCAAACCCTAAAGACTGCTAAGTTGTAGCCAATGTTTCTCCAGCAAGCATATATCTGCCACTCTAGCTTATAGCTGCCATACAAACTGAATGATCAGAATAAAGTGCTTGTACGGGAAGCTTTTCCTTTATTTCAAGAAAGTTGAAATGGGTTTTTTTCGGAAATAATAAATAATATTTGTATTTGTGAAGGGTATTATAGCTTCTGTGAACCCCAAGATAACGTTTTTTCTTGTTATTTATGTATGTTATTAACGGTTTAATGGCCTACATATACATATATACCTATGTAGGTGCATGTATTGTAGTCATAAGAAATTAAATACTACAACATATTAATGTTTAGAAAGGTAATTAGCAACTCCAACCAGGACACCAAAATTTACTTTATTTTTTCGGCATTGCCTTATGACTCCAATGATATAGTGAGTCTATTTAGTTATGTACATACATATGTATATAAATATAAAGCGTTGTATGTATGTGCTCAATAAAGAAACATAAAAACGGTCTGGAAATATACTTCCCTTTTTTGTGTTCGAAGTCGACTTTGATAATTTTATATATGACACATTAATTAGAGATCCTTACAAAGATGTTGTAAACCAATGTCTTAAGTTGGTCAGGTGTTAAACGGTATACTCATGGGAAGTATTTATCAAAAAACAATTTTACTGCTAACATATCCATCCCATGTTAGTTTATCCCTTCTTGTCCATTCTCTCATAATAGAAATGCTTTTAGCACAGTAGTACTCTCAGAAATCGAATCGTCGAACAGATAAACAAACGATCAAATTAATTTGTCAAAAAAGTGTGATGGGTATATCTATGTTACATATATACATATGTAGTTAGTTGGATAAATTGTATGCTTTTCTTTTGCTTGTATGGCAGAGAGGTTGTGACACAAGTTCATTTTACTGCTGGCGTCATATGTGATAACACACACATATGTACACATGTATGCATAATGACGTAAGCACATGCATATGTGAGTATTATATTTTTGGGATGTGCTCGTGCGCGTTGCTGGCTGAATGTGTGCTGCTGATGGGAATAATTCTTGTATTGAATTCACTTTTGTTCGCCCAGCTTAAAAGTTCACATCTTGCTTTATTCTTCGGCCAGTGAAAAAAAAAATTCTACAACCAGTCAGTTTATTCATAGGCACTCTCAGAGGATGATTTTAATTAATTAGTTAAAGTAATAAAAAAAATAGCTACAGTATTTAGATGGTGTTGAAATTGTAAGTGCAATAATTACATGCATATAAGTATGAAGAATGTATAAATGCATACATTCGATTAAGGATACTAACTAAAGGACCATCAGTAGCTTACCAATGCTCTCAGGTAAATTTCACTTAATTTATTTATAGAGCTTATGCATAGCTGATGTATAATCAGGGTCAAACCAATAAGCCCACAGAGCAAACTTTATCCAACAATGCATATCTGCTTGAACTTTCAGTTCAATAAATATTATAATGGTAGTATAAACAGACAAATGTTAAATAAAGCCTTGTAATTCAATCATTTGATATGATTTGTGCATTGCTGAAATGAATTATTCCGTAGGTTGCCTTTTATATTTCGGGTTTTGGCATCTCTAATGTTGCATTCTGGCAACTAACGACTTTATCGTATAGTTTGAAATTTTTAATGTTATACATACATATTCAAAACATTTTGACATATGAGCGCTATTTGTGTTGTTTACAGTTACTTAAAATATTCGAGTTTGCAAAAACATTCGGCCAAAAAAATGGAATTTTCTCGCGATAATTTTCGCGCGATTAGTTTTTACAACTTTTGACGTGGACTAACTCAGCAACAGTACATCGATGATCTAAATTAAATGTTTGGCGATAAAGCTTCATCAAGGGTCAGTGTTTATAGATGGGATGGAAGGTCGTTCAAAATCAGTTCTTATTACCGAAACTAATTATGCTGTGCGCAAACTCGTCATGTGACCTATCGTGGGATTGAGACAAATATAGCCATTAGTGGCTAGCACTCACTCAATATTTCTCAAATATGATAATGGAGCCTCGAAATATGTCTAAAACATCGTAACAAATGATGAGTCATGGACTCATACGAATGAGCCCTAAAGTAAACAGGATTCGACTATTTGAGTGTTTCAAAATTAGCCGAATCTAACAAAAGCTGTTCGTCTACGCAGTAGTTTTGGAAAAACTGAACATGTCGCAACCGTACCACTAAAGCAACGCAGAAAAGTAAATACTTAATGTTACTAACTATTTGTTTGCCAGTTGACATTCAAGAAATTAGGAAAATCAACAGGAGACGGATCACTCTTACCACGATAGTTCGAGCTTCCACACAGCGACTGAAGCAACTGTATTTTTAAGCACTTCGCACATCGATTTTATGAGCAATCCACCGTAAAGTCTTCACTTGGTACTGAATAACTTCTTTTTATTCCCGTACGAAAACGATAAACTAAAAACTCAATGTTTTTTTAACACATAAGAAGGCGGTTGATACGTTCTGAACGCATGTTTTGTAGATACGTTAATCAGAGTTGCAAAAGTGCTTTGAAAATTGGTTCAAACGCATGTAAAAATGTATAGATCCTAACGGAGAATATTTTGAAAAAAAGTAAAGCAATTTACGATGACTAATATTTTTTTTTTTTTTTGTTTTCAAATCCGGAAATATAAAAGGCAAATATGTGCATATTTCTTCTACGAAAATGTTACTGAAACGCTCCTAAACGGCTTTAGGTTGGATTCGAAATTTGGTATAGATTGACGATTTGATCCAATTTAAATTGTTTATTTAATTAATTTGCATACTCTCGCCCCATAGGGTACAATCGTTTTGTTTATTACTGGGGCATCTTCAGTTGAAAACCTTTAAAACAGTGGGCACGGCCTCGTCCCCAAATAAGGTGAATATAAATTTGTATTTCGGAACACAGGACACCGTCTGTGATTTCTGCTAGGATAACCTAAAACTGTTGAAAGCTGTAATATATATGTACGCAAAAAAAATAATAAGCAAATATGATGTTTCGAAGGGCAATGCATTCGTTGAATCTTAAATTAAATGAGCTTATTCTTCGAGGTAATACGCGGTTTGAATACAAAATCAAAAGCTCTTCAAGACAGCCGTCATCTTTTCGGATAATTAGTATAGTACAATATATATTATTCGTACAGAATATTTGCTACAATTTTCTTATCGATCTATGCTTATTAACATTACGATGGTTATATGTAGAACGCTTATTTAGTACCATATTAAGTAAAAAGGAGAGCATTTTCATAACAAATCAAGAAAACGCTAACTTCGGTTGTACAGAAACTATAATACCCTTTACAGGAACATTATTTTTTACCATTTTGAATTAAACAACTTATTGGATAACAATTTTTAGAGGAAAGAATACCTTGGAAGCAAAAGCTTGGCTTGACGACGAGTTTACGGATACTACCCCAGGAAAATCAGCCATATTGGATTGGTAAGCTAAATTTGGAGGTGGTGAAATAAGCACCTAAAACGGTGCCGTCGAACGAACCCATCAAGAAAGTGCACATAACAATTTTGGATTGCATACAGAGAAGTTGTTTGAGATAGAAGGCACTCTAGGTAAAGATATAAACTGAACGTGCACCTCATATTTGGGAATGAGAAGGCTCTGTGCCTCGCGAACCAACTTTTGACCAAAGTTGATGACTAGGAGCACTGTTTGGAGATGTTTAAGCGTAATAAACCCGAGTTTTTGCATCGATATGTGACAATGGATAAACATGCCTCCATAATTTCACTCTGAAGTCCAATCGACAGTCGGCTGACAAGGTTATGGCGTCTATATTTTGGGATACGCATGGAATAATTTTTATTGACTACCTTAAAGGAGAAGGACCGTCAATAGCAACTTTAGCATGACGATATTGAACCTTTTGCACCGCCGAATTTGAAGAAAAAAATGCTGTTTCACCAAGGCAATGCACCATTGCATGCAATTTCACACGTTAGTGAAAACGATGGCAAAAATTCTTTAATAGGGCTTCGACAGACCTGGCGACTATTTCGTGTTCACAGAACAAATCGTACTACAAAAATGGTATTGAAAAGTTGGAGGGTGTCTATAATCAGTGTAACACCCTTAAAGAGAGGTAAGTTGATTAAAAAAAGACTGTTACATTTAGATGAACTCATAGCTCATCACGCTGACGTTGCCTTTTGGGTATAAAAAGCTAAAAACACTAAGCCTCTAATTAATGTCTTTAAATACGTTTAATTAAGTTCACTATTATTGGCATTTACTGCTAGAGTTTTAATCAAGCTTTTCTCTTTATGGTTTTCCTGAATTCAGGTTTACTAAGAAAAAGAAAGAAGTGTGCAAAAAATAAAGTCTGATCCGCGGAACACAATGCTCGCGACAGACTGCAGAAGCACGACAGTGAACTGAAAACGGCGTTATGAATCCTACTACTTGAACGTTTGTGAGAGGGCAGCAACATAACAATGGCCGGCATGTACTCAAAACAACGCAGTTGTCCATTTTGCATGTACACAATTACAGAGCTATTTTATGCATTTATTTGTAAAATAACGTCAGGTTTGTTAGAGCTTTGAGTAATTTTGCAATTTTACATATTATTGGCATCACCACTCCACCTCATCTCTCTGTCTTCCATTCTACTGTCAACTCTACTATCGTCCTACTCTCGTTGGCAAATATAGGATCAAATTGAAGTTAGCGAGAACGACAACTGTCGGCCTGCCGTCTTGTAGTCGTGCAGCTGTCAAAATAGGTCCGTCCATAAGAACGTGTGTATTTTAATATTTGACAGATGTCGTTTGCAGTCTGTCGCGAGCATTGTATTCCACACATGATTGTTTTCCAGAAAACTTATAAAATTAAGAGAATCTGAGAATCTGAAAGACAAAGATACAATCGTACTAAATGCAAACAAACCGAAAGTGGCTTTATTTACTTTGCAAGTTCACAAAAGAAGGGAGGACACTTATATTAATTTAATTATTTCGAGCTGACAAGAAAAATCTATGTAAATGGTACCAAACCGTTTAATATAGTACTACTTATAACCATAACGTTCTTACCGAGCAGTTCCTCATCGTAGTCGACTACTGTAATTTCAGTTGAATCGACATCGAAGGTCCGCTTTTTTTAACTACACACTATTTGGCGTAAAAAACTGCCTTTCACCATGACAACGCACCAGCTTCACCCCACTCCACCAAATTGGTTGCATTAGTCTAAGAACTTTTGCTTCACCCTCTGCATTTTCTGTATATTGGCTAAATATTTATCAATTCACCTTCGTTACTCATAAACAAGAGTTCACAGATTATGCTCCTACAAGTTTCCAAGGTTTCTCTTTCTAACTAGCAAATCTTGATCAACAGATATTTATTTAACCAGAAGAAGTTTGAATAGCAACATAGTTCTTTTGTTTATTGCTTGCACAGCGATAACGATAACAAATACGTTCATTATGTAACTAATTCTAACTCTACAGAATTAAAGTTTTAACTATTGACATACATATGAAGGAAATGCCACAGAATAAATGTCTGAATATCATGAAACTTGCTATGATAATCTACTTAAAGGATGAATTTAAACTTAGTCATTTCGATTGAATATACAAAAGAATGGATGTGGATGAATGGATATTTTTATTAATCCAAAACACAAAATTAATTAAAATCAAGGGATAGCTTGTTATAAATATATACATAATTCCAAAAAATCTTCCAGAAGGCCGTCCGCGGACATTTTTTCTCAAATGAAGAAAGAAATATATACGTATATAAACGTTCAGCAACCATCTTTATACATGCACACTACTACAAACACGCGTAAACCTCCCACCATTTTTGATGAGAATTCGGTGGCACCCTCTTCCACACAGAAGATCATTCATACTTACATAAACATTTACAAATGTTGAGCAGTATAGCAGCGCTGCGACCAGGACGTCCAGCGTATTCTGTCACACCCTGCGCATGTTATCAATAACGGGACAAACCATTAACAGAAGCAGCAATAGCAGCAGCAGAAAGCGCGACAGAGAAGCAGTAGAAAATTTTAGGAAATGAAAAGTAATCACCATCACTATCCACCCATCTTATATGTACGTTAGTATACAACAAAGTTGCTGCCGCCATTACCTCAGGCAAAAAATCTACGACCACCAATACCAACGTCGGAATAGATGATACATTGGCACTACAGTTGTTGACTATTACAACGAAAGCTGCAAAAATAAAAATTAAAGTGATGTCATGGAATCGCACATACTACCTCAGCAACGTTTGGTACGGGATACCGCCACCACTAACACCAACGCTAATTCTATCACTACCACCATTACGTCAGGTCTTTTTTGGAACTGGCACAAACGATAAGAAAGTGGTATAACAAGTTATACTATTCATTTGCTTGTAATTAAAAGCAAAAAAAAAAAAAAAAAAATGAAATAACTTTTTCTAATGAATCTGGTTAATTTTTATTTTATTTTGCAGATTGAGCCATTGTTCTGAACAGCAGATGTAGTTTTATCA
>NW_017537364.1:92762-97342 GCF_001853355.1 Bactrocera latifrons
AACTGGCACAAACGATAAGAAAGTGGTATAACAAGAAAAAAAAAAAAAAAAAAAATAATTAAAAGAAAAAAAAAAAAAAAAAAAAAAAAAAAAAAAAAACAAAGGTTTATTATATTTTTTTGTCTTGATATGCCGTTGCAGCCATTGTTCTGAACAGCAGATGTAGTTTTATCATAAAATGTTTAAAAGGTCGTAGGCTAACATAGATCATGTTTTATTGAATTAAAACTTGATTTTATTACTCTATATACATGTTAATTGAGTGCGATATAACAATCATAGCTGTCAAAAAAACTTTCAAAACCATTTTTGTAATACATTTACCTTAAGACTCAAAATAAGTATCAGTGCCTGTGATTACCCCTACATTATTTTGATGTCTGACAACATGAAATAGTTATTGAGAGTCAGATCTGGAGAATACGGTGGATACGGAAGCAATTCGAAGTCCAATTCATGAAATTGTAACATTGACTTTTGACACGGTGCGTTGCCTAGATGAAACAACACTTTAAACACTCCTTTAATACAATGTAATAGTCACTGTTAATCATTTATTTCCTTTTAAAAATAGTATAAAAATAGTAAATATTTATGCCAAAACCTTGTCAGCCGACTTTATTACAATTGAAGAGCTTCAAACGCTTCGAGAATCTGCAATTAGTTGTTGTTTTTATTCGATTGTGCGCTTTCGCGGCACCGACTTTGCACTGAGCGGACAAATATGCGGTATGCGAAAAAAGTTTAATCACAATATATCCAATATGTTACTTTGATTCAACTACAGTATAAACTCGGTAACCGCAACTCCTCGATTCTTGCAACACTATAAAACATAGCATTGTAACCTTTATAAGTGCAATTACTCAAAAATATTTACCTCAATAACTGCAACTTTAAATCTAAATACATATGTTTTGCTTCAGTTCTTTTTTTGTCGTTTTCTTTTTATTGCATTTTTTTGTTATGTATTCACAAACTGATCGTTATATTACCGTTGCTCTGTCGACTTTGCTGTTTTTGTATGCATTTGTCAACAAATGACTTTCATTATCAGTTTATTTTGCAACACGCCCAGAAGATGGGCCAGGAAAACGGCAAACCTTAGAATCTTGTGAATACCCAAGAATAGAAAAGGCTCTCTACAAATGAGTGAAAATGTGCCTATATTCACCGATATCATCAAAGCAAAAGCTCTCAAGCTCCATGAGAAAAGAAATGAAAAGACAGGATGTTTTCATGCAAGTAATGGGGTAGAAATAAAATCAAGGAGCTTGATCTTTCTGCAGAACAAATTTATAATGCCGACGAGTCCGGATTGTTTTTCAGGCAGATACCAGATATAACGTTGGTGAACTTCAAGGAACCATCTGCTCCTGGTCGGAAAGTTAGTAAGGAGAGAATAACATTTCTCGCATGCACAAATGCTTCGGGTACGCACAAAGTTAAGCTCTTTGTCATTGGTAAAGCAAAAAACCCTAGAACATTCAAAAATTGCTCGTTGTCGACAAGGCTAAAAAGAACTCGAGGATGACTTATTTGTTTTTTGAAGACTGGTTGCATCATACGTTTGTTCCTGAGGTGAGAAATACGAAATGTATTGAAGTTTTGTTAAAAATTTATTTGTATTTTTTTGGATTGCTATAAGTACGCGCATTTCTAGAATCCAAGGGACTTCCCAAAAAAACCCTATTTGTCTTGGATAACGCCCCGTGTCATCCTAAAGACAATGAGATGAAAACTGTTGGTATGATAACCGTTATGTGTCTTTCACCTAACTTTACCGCGATTCTCCAACCAATGGACCAAAACGTTATTAACTTAAAAAAAGTATATTACAAAAAAAATCTTTTGGCGCATTTATTACTGAATAAAACCACACATCTGGAAGAAAAAGTTTATGAATTCGACTTAAGACATGCTATCTGTCTTCTTGCAAGTTCATGGGAAGAAGTGTCAGCAATCTCCAATCCCAAGTGCTGGAATATATTAATGAAACCATATGTTGAGTGGAGTGAAAAGGACGATATTCCTCTCAGCATTTTAAAAAAAAAAATTGAAAATGAACGCGCAATCCTTGCATCAATGCTCCAAGAACTTGCACCAAATGATTCGTTCGCAAATGAATAGCTAAATGAATGGATGCACGAAAGTGTTGCTTATCAAGAAGTGGATAAAGAAGCCGTAGAAATTTAAAATACTGATGATGGCGAAGCGAATGTTATGCCACCTCCTAAAATAAAAGGATGAGTTGCTACCAATAAAAGACATTATATTTCTGAAGAATCTTCGTAAATGGGCTATAATAAAAACCCTTAATAAGAAGAAAATGCAGACAACAATACCCGGTATGAAGTCACATCGCAAACATATGCGATAACACTAAGGAATCAGCCGTTAATTTGGTGTGATCATAAAATAACAATATGGGCAATATCAAAAAAGTCACTCTGTTTTTAAAACAGAAAATAAAGGTTATCACAGAAGAAAAAACAGTGGGAAAACCCGACTTTACAACAAATATGGATTTTCTATGTCTACGGCACAGAAATGGTAAATCATGGGAACTAGATAAGGCAGTGTTAATTTAGTTTAATCAAGTAAGATCTGCTGGATCCATCATCACTGGAAATATGATTTTAGAAAAATCCAAACAATTTGCTGTTTAAATGAACAAACCCTGGCTGGCTATGGCGTTGGCAGAAGCAATACGGAATTACTATAAAAAGAATTCATGGGTAAAGTAGTTCTGCATATAAGTCACATTGTACCATACAATATAGTGTTGGAAAGATGAGATTTCAAGCTTCATTTAACCAAAAAAATTAAATTAGTGGAAGTTGAAAAAAAGTTAAAACTTTTCAAAAATGAGTGAAAATTATGGAAAAATTGGCTAAATTTTTAAATTTTTGCATAAAAAGGGAAGAATGCCACGCAACCTAATTTATGAAGCTTAGGGAGACTATGCTGTATCAGTTCGTGTATAAATGTTAAAAAAAAAAATAAGTTGAAGTTTTATTAGAAACACGAAAAGGCTTTTTCGACTACAGATATTTATTGTAGATGAGAGTAGTATCCTTTTCAAGGCACTGCCGTCATCAACGCTTTCGAGAAAATGTGACCAAATAAAGGAATTCAAAACTCAGGAAGCACTTTTAACAGTTCTTTTTTATGTAATGCTACCGGAGAATATAAAAAGGCGTTTGTTATAGAAAAACCCAAAATAATACCAATAAAATATTTTTTATATGCGAAAGCCTTGATGGCTCAGCAATTGCGGATTGAAATATTATCCGAATTTTATGAAGAAATAGTAAAATTGAATCGAAGTGTTACTCTTTTTGTCGATAACGCTGCTTCTCCTAATTTTTCACAATTGATCAATGCCGGGCTGCAGTTCTAGTCTGCAAACACCACGTCTGGTGGTTCCAATTGAAGCTGGAAAAACCATAGACGAATATAAGAAGTAGCGAAATTTTATTAAACGCACATGGTGGTTTGTTAACGTAATTACCATTAAAAAAATAAGTCAGATTTGTTTTATGTAGATAATACATATGTACATATTTACATGAGCTTCTTTATTCTCGCTGGTGTAATTTATTCCCTAACCCTTATCCGAAGTTGTAATAGAAAATTAAAACGAAATGAACCAGAACGGATCCTACTGACCTATAGTAATTCGAGCTCAAGAATTTGTTCGAAGATTGTACCGTTGGCGTTGGTCAAATTTCGTGAAGATATCTCGTCAAATAAAAAATCCACGCAAGCTCTTCTTTCTAATCATTCAGTTTGTATGACAGCTATATTCTACAGTTCTCCAATATCACCAGTTCCCAAAAATGACCAGTTTCCTGGAAAAAAATTTTAAATTTAGCAAAGATTTCATTACGAATCAACACGGGCCAACACAGCTCGTCAGGCTGATTATTTAGGTCTATATTTTATAAGGTCTCACGTTTCCTTCTGGGTGATACAAATTTCATAAAAATGGTGTTTAAATGAATTAAGCATCCACCCCCTCTACTCGATAAAACTGGCGCATCCTAACGCTACATCGCAATTTAGCACAGCTGATGATACTACAACAGAACTCACCTCATCAGTACACCAACCCACTAAACAAAAGGGAGGGACAACGGGATAGCAGACAAAAATTCGTTCTAAACAATCCGTCTGCACAACATTACGCTCTTCATTGCACCGAGTCAACACCTTCCGTATATTACATCGATCGAAACTTGCGCGCTGCGTTCAGCATTTTGATTCAACCGAGGTCCTGCACGTCTTTTTTCTCAGCTGGTCTCCCCGCCGTGATATTTCAATCGCACGTTCGCATGTAGTGAGTGCATTTACATTTTTTTATACACATATCCAAAGTTTAAATTTAAAACAAGTAAGGAAGGGCTAAGTTCGGGTGTCACCGAACATTTTATACTCTCGCATGATAAAGTGATAATCGAGATTTCAGGCGTGGTTGTAAACCGATTTCACCCATATTTCGTACATATCATCAGGATATTAAGAACGTATTATGTACCGAATTTCATTGAAATCGGTCGAGTACTTCCTGAGATATG
>NW_017537364.1:98277-101271 GCF_001853355.1 Bactrocera latifrons
AAAAAATCAAGTGTGGTGACTCAGCAAAAATATATGCACACATGAAGTAACAAAAACTGCGATGATAAAACATAAACTTACAGAAACAAGATATACAAAACTTTACAAACACGAAAAACATACACCGGGCGGGAGAAGTTAAAGCACCTAAACAATAACACAAACAAAAAAACGAAACAAACGCGGGTGATCGGTAAAACAAAAACACGCAAAATACATAAATAACAAAAAGTAGCGAAACCCAAGAACAAAACATAAATCGGGCGCAAATCTGGGATTGTCTAAACAATAAAAACCTGTACCCTACACTGGGTACAAAATTATTACAAATTTAAAATTGTAATAAATTTTCAAAAAAAAAGGTATTCATAGTTTTCCGTAAATAACTAAACGGAAACGGTAAAATAAAACTTACAGAATACGTTTATTGAAACGAATACAAAAAATCAGTTTCACAAAATATACTTAAGTTTTTGAACACAGCAAAAAAAAAATTATATATAAAATTGAATAATATGCATTCAAATATACGCACATACACAACCTTTTAAAGACCATATTGTCATCTATCCGGTAATACCTCTTGTTTTTTGGCAAACAAAAACAAGCAGGATTGCGTACAAAAAGCGAATTGATCTCTCTAACGAGATGTCAATTGCTTAAGATAACCATACTTATAAACACACATACAATTCGTGCATATGTAAATAGCGCATTGATCTCCTCGGCGAGCTATCAATCGCACAAAACGTAAGTACCTTCACAAGCACATACATACATATGTACATACAAGTCCAAATATTAGGGTGTACATAAGTACTATGTGTTAATAAATTAAAAGTGCTAATTTGACAAAAATAAATCGTCTAAATAATAAATAAATAAAATCAAGGATATTTTCAAACTTAAAACGAAGATATAAAATCTATAAATAAATATTATTATTTGCTAATAATAACACGATATAACATACTCATCTCTCAAATCAGTAACCAAAATGGTTAATAACGAAAAAAATCAAAATACACTTGTAGGAGCTACACGCTCAAAACTGGCTTCTAAATTTATTTCAGAAAGTGACAGTTTAACAAGATACTGCACTAGATTTGCCTCTTCACCGATTCACGAAAACTCGGAATCGTTATTACAAATAAAAAGCCAAAATCTTAAAAGTTTTTGGACCCGTCTCCAAGCGGCTCATGACGCCATAGTAGAATCTGACGATTCAGGTCTACCTCAAAATTTTAAATCATCGGCTTACGATATTTACGAAAACTGCTTGGACCAATATGAAGAAACGAAAGCTATGATCTCCGATCAATTCCACATCTGAGAGTAGAGCTGCCACAAGAAGACAGTCAGAAGGCAAGTTCAGGCATGCAACTCGAGTTGCCCGCTTGTGACACAGAAACTTTTTATGAAGGTTATGAAGAATGGCCGCCCTTCCGGGACATTTTCACGGCCGTGTACATAAACCATCCTCAATTATCACAAGCGCAAAAATTGTATCACCTCAGATACAAAATTAAAGGCCAAGCAGGCATAATAGTAAAACAGTTCGCAGTGACGATAATTTCAATTTGGCTTGGGAAGCTCTAAAAGCTAGGTATGAAAACAAAAGAATGCTGGTCGATGAGCAAGTAACGACACTATTAAACTTGCCTAAAATCAAGAAAGAAACAAGTGAAGAATTTGTAAGGCTACAATCCACTGTTTCTAATTGTTTGTTGATTCTGTCAACACAAAATATTCCCACAAACAGCTAGGACCCAATTCTGGTAAACATTTGCACCGCCGCATTACCAGAAAAGTCGTTACTTCTATGGGAGCAATCGCTCTCATCACGAAAAAAGTGCCCAACGTGGCAACAAATGAAAAATTTTCTCACCACCCAATATGAAATTGCGGAAAGGTTAGAAGAAAAAATAATCAAAACTAAAAACATTAAACATGACCAGAATAGAAGCTTAAATAGACCCCAAGCTAGACGCAAAAGAGCATAAGATTAAAGCTTGCGAAAAGTTGAACAAATTAAATATTAACGAAAGGAACAACTTTGTCAGATCAAAAATGTAATTGCTTATATTGTCACAAAAGACACAATTGAATGCTTCGTTACAGCAGGAAGAAGCGCATATACAAAAGAAACCACGGGTTTAACTGCAAAAGCAAATCCGGAAACCGAAAATACTAAAAATGGCCAAGAGACACCTTGCTGGTCATAGGCACAAAAATCTCAAACGCTGCACAGCGAAGCAGAAAGTGTACTAGTTACAGCCCTAGTTACCATACCAACTCAAGTTGAGAAAAAATCAAATCAATGCCTTAATTCACAATTACGGAAATTCCAAGAGATAGGGAAACTTCCTCGAATATTAAATAAAACTATAAAAGATCTGTATTGTGAGCACTTCCCTAAAGCCACAACTACTCGATCAAACAATGGCCGGTACGTCGTACGACAACTACTAGCACCAGAATTTTCGAATACCCCACATAATAGTACAAAAACAAAGTCAGATTTACCTCTGACAATCCATATATTAAAAGCAGATACAACTTTTCGGCCCCGCAGGATGGCTTTCGCCAATAATGAAAAAAAAAAGATTATGAACAAATCCTAGAACGGTGGCGGGCTACTAAACGCCAAATTAACGCATACGCACTAAAACATAAAATATAACGCAAGTGTATCAAAAAGTCGAAAAATCGACACTACATGTTCAAAACATAAACATAAGGTTTCAAAAATAAATAAAATCTCCAGTCATCGACTAACTCTCTTGCAGATTAGACGTTTGTTTTTGCGCGTACGGAGGTTTTTTGATTTCGTTCTTTCTCAGCTCAGCCTATCCGCTTTTTCTCTTTTTTTCTATTTCTGTGCATACGCATACTTTTGTTTACGTGAACTTTAAAAACACGTGCACCACGGCCCCGGGGCCACCAAACATTAACGCAAATCGATTTGCGTTATTAGATACTGGACCAAAAAGA